>NW_026543619.1:0-22161 GCF_028750875.1 Macrosteles quadrilineatus
ATTTAAGAACCATACATGCCGGTGTTTGGGGTTCCTTAATATCCTTTCTGACTTTTATGGCCATTCGGTCAGACCTAAATTCTTCCGTACTTCTCTCCTTACTTTTACAGCTTAGTGAAACTAGACTGTGTATTTTATAAGTAAATAAACTATCCGAGTATCCTCCAGTGTCTATCACATTATCATCTTGCGTTTCGCAATCATTAAATAAATACGAGGCAAATCAAGCATTTAATTATACATATTGAATACACGCAGATTTTAAGAGTTTAAAACACGTTCGCTAGTGAGCGTCGCGTATATGCGACGCCGTGGTCATTGCCACAGACCGAGGTATACATTTGAATCTTACACATCACTTGGATAATAGTACACACAGACCACGGGCGAATACCTGTAAAACAGTGATCATTTACATTGTAATACGCTACAATCGTGTTTGTAAATAATTTATTCTTTTTTTTGTATTTTTTATAATCTTTTGTAATGTTGCATATTTGCGACACCTGGTCGATAGCGAAGACAATAGTGAACACTATTATAGTTTTCTTGAAATAGACCAAACTTCGCATATATGTGACAGTCCATTTTTGTTTCTGTTTTGCGGTGAAAGTAAGTAAAAAGACTGATTATTCAAGAGCAGTTTATAACTGAACAAATATAAAAGCTACATAGGATAATGCAGCACACATACAGTGATGCAGAAAAGTAAAGACCACTTTTTCCAATTATCATATGACGTCACCAATCATCATATCCACAGACCAAGCGACGCAGTTGTGCGTCAGACATCTCTGTAGACCACTTCAGAGAATTTAGTGCCGTTACAAAACTCTGCAAAACACTTCAAATAGACCGTTACAAAGATATAAGCATTTTAATAACATTATAACCCTGACGCAATAATGCGACGGCAGTCTATTTTAATGTAACTAGTCGTCGCATGTATGCGAGACTAATGAGTGGAAACCGGCCGTCGCATATGTGCATCGCTGGTCCATTTGAATGATAAATTTCGTACTACTGTATTGCAGTAGCGAACGTGTTAAAAATCTATAAACAACAATTTAGCAGGATTAATTCCTTGTAATTATCCTTGCTGAGATTTTCTTAAACCATGTTGAGAATAAATATCTATGGTCAGATAATAACAGACTCAAGAACAAAATTGTGTTTTATTACCGCTATGTTGATGACACGATTGTCCTGTTTAATGGGACAAAAAGACAACTAAAAATACTTGGCTCATTCCTTAACAGCATACATAACAATCTAAAATTCACGTTGGAAGAAGAAAACAACAAGTCATTAAACTTTTTGGACCTCACAATATCTAGATCATCAGATAAATTTCAATTTAAAATATACAGGAAACCGACCACATCATCCCAGACAATTCACATCAACTCACATCATCCTCTAAGTCATAAAATGGCAGCATACCACAGTTTCGTCAGCCGATTGCTATCTATCCCTATGAACGATAACGACTACATTGAAGAAATAAATACCATCAAGTTCATCGCAGACTCTAACGGCTATAGAAGTGATATGGTCGATAAACTAATACATAAACATAAAAACAAAAATAAAGCTTCAACCATGAATTCTGAAAAAATAGTTTTTACTTCAACAGAATATGGCATTAGTCTAAACAACACTCTAAAAAATGAGCTGTCGAAAAACAATGTCAAATTATCTTTTAGAACCTTAAACAAATTGTCATCCCTCCTAAAAGAAAAAAGAAAATCCTCATCTGATAAAAATGAACTAACAGGTGTTTACAAAATTAATTGTGACACTTGCCCCAATTTTTATATAGGTCAAACTGCGCGATCTTTCAAAGCACGTTTCAAAGAGCACCTGCCAAAGAAGTCCACACAGAAACAAAATTCCGCATTTGCTGAGCATCTAATTACAAACAATCATTCATACACTTCAATAGACAATAATTTAGAAATTCTACAAATCCACAAAACTAAAGGCAGACATTTAAATGTAATAGAAGAGTACGAAATCTACAAAGCTGGCAAGGAAAATCCCCAACACATTTTAAACGAAAAAGCCTCTTTTGAAAGTAATTTTTTATATGAAACAGCAGTCGGCATTGAAAGAATAGTAACAACACACAAAGGACCTGATAAGAACTGGAGGAGGGGGAGGGGGATGGCAGATGGACAAGACGGCAGTGACGACAGTCTGGACTAGCAACTTAATGTACGCGTACCGTCCGCCGCGCAGTTAATTTGTGGCCACACGTGTGTTTGTAAATAATGTATCTATGTGTTGTTTCTCGTGACGTATGTATAGACTTTATGACGACCTCTTCGGAGTGATATTTATGTTCCTTCATCGCCTGATGATGGCCCCACAGCTGGGCTGAAACCGGTCGCCGCTCATCGGTGACATTGATCACATTGACGGATTAAAGGTATTTTAACCTCTAGATTAATTAACATTTTTCTTTGGAGCGAGGAGCCTCGTCTTTAATGTATTCTTGGAAAATTAGATTTTTCTTTTTTTACTGTGATATAATTTTACGAACCTTGCCTTAAGATTCCTTGTTGGCTAGCGGTCATCTTTGATAATTAAACAGCTGCTGAAGAGTTATTTATCGTCAAACAATATGTTTTCAACCACCAAAGTAATCATAATTTAAATATCAAGTATACTGTGAGATTACAAATGTTTTCGTGGTTTTGAATTACTGTCCAAGAGAGTCCATGGAAGCTATCGGCCATCTTGGATTTGCCCACCATAAGAGCAATGTTACTTTCGTTAGTTTCAAACAGCCGCTAAAGAGTTATTCACCATTTCAAAATATGTTTCAAACACCAGAGTGATTGTTATTTAAATATCTAGTATACTGTGCGATTATAAATTGTCTTTGTAGTTCTTTAATTGTTTTACGAGTTCGAAGATCCATGCTCCAAGGAAGGTTAAAGTTAGAAAATTTAATACGCAATATATTTTTTATTTTAGTTTATATTCTCATTGACTTTTTACGTTCGCACCTTCGAAATTAATAAAAGTTGCTGTTATGAAAAACTTGTGTTAATGCTTTGAACCGATAGGTCATAAAGTGAACATAGTATGATATAAATGTTTAGCTTTATTGTTTACTTTTCAAGTAAATACTAACAACCTATATAGGCCAAGTAAACGATGTTAGATTCATTAGCCACAAATTCCATTCATAATGTTTATGATAACACCTCAAATTTAACCACGAGCCCTTGAACAATGTTTGTTGTATCAAAAACTCAATAAAATATTCAACTTATAAAATAGGGCTGCTCAAATATTAAAACTACAAAGACAAAAGTGATCCTACGACAAAAAAGCTGTTTTATTAGGCTATTCTAAGCTATTTATTATATACTTGCATTATTTTGGACTGCCACCAACACGTTGTAGATAATTTCTTATATAATATGGAATAAATCATATACTTATGGCAACATTGAAATTCCAAGTAAATTGACACAAGACCTTTTATGTAAAAAAACAGTCTTCCCTTCGTAACTGATGAATGTACCTATAACTCTTTTAAATGTACCATTCATTACCTTATTAAACACATCTCAGTCTCCAGGAAAGCCACATTTTCAAACCGACATTAATACTAGACCGAAGCAACGATACGTTTTGGATGTGTCCGGCACTCAACTTCTGGAGAATGCAATAATTACTTATAATTAATCCACAACATAAGTTGAATTATAACTTGCTATTAAGATCAATTGCTGAAAAAACAATCCAAAAGGTAAAATATTTTTAAGAAGCGCGAAGTAGCCTAGTTATCCCCACGACAAATATTCCACTCTACTTTAACTGTATCCTACATTCTAGTTGAGCGTTTAAACTGCAGTATTCAACCATTTTATGGTTTACTCCTCTGTATTTAATATTATTTAACTTAATTTAGTTCCAAACTGACGAACCAAAATGACTGAAACTATCACTGGCATTTAAAAGGTGCACCTGGGTACTAACTAAATATCAAGACCATTTCAAAGTAGAATTATTGCAACAGTAACTCAAGAAAGCCACTTATGTGCAGATAGTTATTAAGGTCGTAAGAAATATTCTCTAATACCAGTTCCAAAAATTAAATTAGTAACACATTAGCTGACTGTAGAAAGCTTTGTACAGCCGAATAATTAAAGAATTGAATCTATATTTTTATCCTTATGTCATAGACAAATAGAATTAAATATAGACCAACAGCAGTATTGCTTTCTGCATAAGTTCTGGCGCCCATCGCTAGCAGCGCCGTGTAGTTACGTAGTGCGTGTGCCACAACTACGGCGCTCCCAGTGGTGGACACTAGAACTTTATGCTAACCGCAGCACTGCTGTCGGTTTATATTTTATTATATTTATCTATGCTAAACTATTCGTAAATAAGTAACTTTATAAAGCCACGTATGTACAGGTAGACTCGGCAGTCGCAACAACAGCCACCTTCTGATGCAGTCCACTCCCATGAACCCTTCCCTCTCGGACCCCTCTTGTGCAGGTATTCGGTGTGGCATGTGCACTTAACACCCTGCACAATGCACAGTCCACGGCACTCTGCACAATAACTCGGAGAAATATTTTCTCAACCCAAACTTCAAAAATATTTTAAAGGTTAAACTAACTTTAAGTACTCGGTAGCGTCGTGGACTTCGGGCCCAAGGCAGCGATGTCGTGGGTTCGGATCCTGGTCACTGCCAGATCTTATCAGTACAGTTCACCTTTGTACTGTACCGGCTCACCCCTTGCTTTGCTGTAAACGATCCACGCACAGGCGCTTAGTCTATGTGGACGGGCTAATGCAAGGTTAAAAGAGGCCGCCAACCTCAAAAAAAAAAAAATGTACCAGCAATAAAAGAATAATATACTTGTTCACGTTTCTTAAAGTAATACGGATTAATTGATTTGACCATGACATTCAAGTAGGTGTAGAGCCACTAAAGCTGTTGGAAGCCGTTGTTATCAGTTTCAGAGACTCATCGTTCGTTCATTTCAAAGACTCTGACTTTTACGCCATATTTACATGTATTTTTATATTCCCTCTTATACAAACGTAGTACGTTATTCAATCTAGTCCTTCGATTTTTTCCATAATATTATTTATTACATAACTATAGAGAATCAATTGTTCACTTCGCTCGTATGAAGAAGAAAAATATCATGCAACACAGATCATGACTAATTAGCCTTCTGGTTTTGCTTATTCTGATAGGTTATATTTACTAGTAATGTCGCTCCTTTCAAATGGAGAAAAGCCATTAGGATACTATTGTAATCACTTTGTAAACCTCAACAGTAATTTCCCAATTTTAAATCCATTTCAGCTTTAATACATTATCGTAATTAGGGTTGGGAGGATAATTTCTCAGAGCTATCTTCTGCACTTTGCATAGTTTGCACGGTGTATTCTGTGCACTGCCTCACCTTTTCTGCACTGCACTCATTACATTCTATATCTACTAGCTTCCTTTCGAATATTGCGTTCAAATGTTAGAACATTAATCGAGACAATATACTGTAGTTTGGACCCAAATTATGTTTTTTGTGTGTTTATTCATGTGTACAAATAAACAAATTACAATTTGAGCTTGGTTAAGCTTAATCTGAAGTAAATAACAACATTAAGAATAAGCCCCTCAGAATAATATATTCTTTGCTATGTTAAGTTTGGTTATCATAAGTACATACATATATAATCTTTGCTTGATTTGATTTTTCCTTACATATTGTTCCCCACAAAAAAATACAAACTGTGAGAACAACCTGAAATAGAATTCAGCTGAACAATAAAGACTCATATGAACAAATTAAATCGTTCAAATGTACTAGGGAACCTAGTCTGTGTTAATAAGTATGTACTCAATGACAAAGTTATTGACCAACCAATCCGCTTGTATCCTGCTTTACACGGAATATAATAACAATCTTTTTAAACAGTTGTATGAGTAAATAAGTTAAAAACAAGAATTGGCTTTAAACATATTAAAGGTTTATAAAAAGACTGTACCAACCTAGCTATTAAGGTTGGTGAGGTTGGTAGACCTGATCTGCCTTATAGCTACACAGTTTTTACAAGTGCCGCAAAATCTCTTATTTTACCGTTCTGACGTACTCTATTACTGTTTACTCCTATGAAACCATCTATCGTAAGTGTTTTGCACGTAATACTACATTAATAACGGACGATTACACAATTCTGAACACTATTACAACGTCTTTATAATCTAACCTATTACAAGTTTTACAAATTGAAGTGGTCCACGACCGTTATTTCAAAGTTGGCGCATGCGCACTTTGAAGGCTTGCTGCCAACAATATAATGAGACATTTCCCTCTGTTCTGAAGAGCTTCAAAATCTGGACTGCAGATACCACCACTAATCAACAAACCCGCCTTATCAGCGACCGCAATCCTTATCTCTCGGCACCTGAACTCCAGAGCTATTATCGCTACGCTGCCATTCATAGAACCATCCTTCATTCATTTACAAATCACCCATTGTTCCGTGCTTATTTTACTTAAGCTATAAAATATGAAAAAGCTTGAGGAAATTGTCATTGAATCTCCAGACTACAAAAATAGTATGACCGACTATATATCAGCTATTTGTTTTGAAATAAATAAAATCAAAGCGAATTGCCCAGAAATAGATTTAAGTAATTTAACATGTGAACTAGAATCACTAATAAAGCATTGTGACGAGGTGATGCTTGAAAACAATGAGAAGACAAGCCAACTAGACCTATCTCTCAGAGAGAACACTGTGTTAGAACACAAATTAGATGAAGAAAAGAAATTAAGATCCTCTGATCTAAACCACTCATTTACAATTCAGGATGCTGAAAACACTGAGAAGATTAAACTTAAAAATACAATTAAAGAACTGGATTTGCAACATAACACCATCGTTGCTAGAAATAACTGCTTACTTGCAGAAAATTTGGACTTACAACAACAAATCAGGAAAGCTAATTCGCAGTATGAAAACTTGGTTGAAAAGAGCAAAAATAAAGATGTTACTATATCTGGACTAAAATCTTATTTAGACACAATGAAATGCGATATTTTGAAACTACAGTCACAGAAGTCCTGGAGCAAGGATAAATGGGTAGATGACTCTGTCCTTAACGACTATTTCGCTGCCATGTCGGACAACCTAGGCAACAAAGATGTTTTATTCTTAGGACCCTCCGTGACCCTTACTATTACTCTCGGTACACAAGACATCTATGAAGAAAGCTTAAAGCTAACATCATACCAGAACTGTAAATATGTATTTCTATGCTTAAGCGATTGCACAGACGGGGGAGCAGAAGACACTGGATCTCATTGGAGTTTATTATTCTTAGATAGGATAAACAAAGCCGCATATCACTTTGACTCTGTCCACTCTATGAATATAAAGAATGCAAAATCTGTTGCTGCGAAACTTGGAATACAATCCGATAACGTGATCGAAATGCCCTGTGTCCAGCAGAAACAGACATTTGAATGTGGGATCCATGTACTGGCTAACACTAAGTACATTGCAGACCACTTTTGTAAAAGAAATATTGGTTCAACTTTTGCGGACTGGTATTCTGGAGCCGTAAAACCAAATGGTGTCCCCAACTGCAACATTGCGACAGCATCACAAAGTCAAATAAATGAAAATCGCTATAAGTGGAGGAAAATCCCCTCGAAAAAGACTATATCTAAAACAAAAAAGTCCAAACCTAATGTAAAATTAGTAACTAAAAACCGATTTGAAGTTCTGGACGTAATAGCAGAAATACCGCAATCGAATGTAGTCTCTGTTAATAGCGACCTTCCAGAAACCACCACTAAGAAGAACAATGTAAACAAAACAAAACATACAAGGCCCGGTCCAATGAAGAAACACGTATCAGCTCCTCGATCAGACTCCCACAAGTTATCCATCTCAAGTGACAGCCAGGGAAGAGACTTAGCTGCATTCATCGAACATACAAAACACGGAGCTAGTACTGTTCTCCAAGTTATTAACCACTGTCAGCCAGGGGCCCCTATTAAGCCAATACTACACCAAGTTATGAATTCTGCCTATTTCAAAACTTACACAAAGGAAGATTGTATTGTTATTCTAGCAGGAACAAATGACATCACTAGTTCAGTCATTCGAGCGCCAATAAATCCAGTTTGTCAGTATCTGACAGAGGCTCTTCCCAAGTTTGAGCACACAAATCTCATTCTGTCTACTATACCTAACAGATACGATCTAACACTAGAAAGCCCTGAAAATAAGTTTATAAATGACACAAATTTAATGATAAGACGTATGCTCGCAGATTTCCCTCAAGCTAAAACTCTTGATCTGCATCTCCTCCAGCGCTGGTACCACACTCGACATGGCCTGCACTTGAACAGTAAGGGGAAAAAGTGTATAGCCAAGCAAATAATAAGGCTAACTAATGAATTCCTACATGAAAATAAAACTAAACAAAACAACGCATCTAAGACATTGCCATCCCCTGTAGTAACACGTCATGTTGCATCTGTTTGTTCTACTAAAGATGTTAACCATTCGAATGTAGTATCTACTGAAATACCCGATAGCCAAATTCAAGTTCTTGAAGGAAATATGGACAGCGTTATTTCGGAAAATCAAAACAAGTCGTCTGTTGCTTTCGCCCACTGTATATCGGGTGATTTTGGAGACCAAAGACAGATGAGCCAAGGAGTGGCAGTCATCTTCCGCAATAGGTTTGGTAGACCAACAAAAGCGCAATGTGTGAGCAAAGCTTTGGCTTTACAAAACACTCCGAATGGGGCACTTGTTTATAGTCTTATAACTAAAAATAGATACTGCGAAAAACCTAGTATATCAGACTATGCGGAGGCACATAATCAGCTCATAACAGATTTCAAAAGTAAGAACCTGCAGGAACTGATTTGTTCTCCTCTGGGATGCATACGTGACCAGATTCCTACAAGCGTGTTTGCGAAACATATTGTTCAGTTTCACCGCAGCACAAAAGTCTCAGTCAAAGTTATTGTGGATGATGAGCGAGCTACCAGACATCTCAGAAGAGGACTAAAACACAATGAGTTTGTGAATCAGCTACGAAAGGATATTGCTGAGGAGCTAAGGAGGTACAACATCTCAACACCACCTACCACCAACATCACAGCAGGGCAGGAGCAGTCACAACCACAGGCATCACCATCGCCACTACCTGCATCCACAACAGTACAGGATGTCGAACAAACGTCTGTCAGCCCTGAGGAGTCTGCAGAAGAATACAGTGGGGGAGGGATCAGTGAAAAAGTCTCTATCAGTGAAGTGGGGAGTGCAAGCCCTATTGTAGTATTTCCATCCGAAAATAACACACGGGACTCCACTTTAAACTCCCCGCTCGTGCTAGGGATGGAAGAAAAATAACACCGCCCAAAAACATTTTTATCAATAAAAATAACAATAAAATAAAAATATTCCATCAGAACATTCAACATTTAGCAAGCCGCATCGAACCACTAGAAATTATTTTAAACGAAAGTAACCCCGATATAGTAGTTTTAACAGAGCATAAATTAAATCAAAATGAGATATCCAGATTGCATGTAAATAAATTTAAATTAATTTCTCATTACTGCCGCACCACCACGACGGGAGGGGGTGTTGCCATCTTTGCGCGTGGAGCTGTGAAGTGGAGTCCAGTTGTTGTTCCTGAAGTGTTATCCTTACATGAAGACAAACAGTTTGAGAGCAGCATGGTTTGTTTTAAATCCGATACTGAATCATTCTTGTTGGTTGCAGTTTACAGATCACCAATTTCTAAAGTTCCAATTTTTTTAGACAGGCTAAGTAAGCTATTAGATATTGTACTAGCTAGGAATAAATATGTTATAGTGGCTGGTGACATAAATATTAACACATTAGGAAATGATAGGAATGCCACGGATCTAAACTCTGTTCTAGTTAGACATGGAATGCAATATCTGGTTGATTTTCCCACAAGGGTAGTAGGGCCCTCGGAATCTGCAATAGACAACTTTTTGACAAATATTCCCAAATCTAATCTAAAAATAGAGGGACTGGTTACATATCTATCTGATCATGATGCTCAAATTTTGACCCTTGATAAATTAACCAAAAAAACATGGAAAAACGAGTCACTGAAGTATTTAGACTATAACCTATCTGATGAAAATCTAATTAATTTCAAAATATCATTACAAAACGAGTCCTGGTTTGAAGTTTTTAATGCAAACTGTGAACAAAAATACGAAACATTTTATAAAATTTTCAAATCACATTTTATCACAGCATTTCCAAAACAAGTAATAAAGAAACAAACTAACAGTAAAGAGTGGTATACTTATTCATTAAAGGAGGAATTCAACGAAATCGTGGAATCATCAAAATTAGCTAGATTATTAAAAGACGAAAACTTGTCTAACCTCTGTAAAACAAAAATGAAGACTTTTAAAAAATCGGCAAACAAAACTAAAAGATTACACTACGATAAAAAAATAAATAACTCGGATAATGTTATGAAAACAACCTGGAAAATTATAAATAAAGAAGTGGGTAACAAAGAAAATAACTTAGTGAATGACATGACCATTGCGTACAAAGGAACAACTATTGCAGATCCCAGGGCAATATCTAATGTACTAAATGACTACTTTGTAAGTTTATCTGGAAAGAATGGTTCTGTAAACTGTAATAAGTTGTTAGATAATCACCAGCCAGTACTAACAAATTGTGTCAAATCTAAAACATTATTTCGATGTGAACCTGTTTCATGTGAGGAAGTAGAAAAACTGATAAACTCTTTAAGTAACAAACCTTCACGTGGGCACGACGAAATTCCCGTTAAAGTAATAAAATATACAAAACAAGAACTAGTTCCAATTTTTACTCATTTAATTAATTCATCTTTTATATCCGGTCATTTTCCAAAATTATTAAAAGTTGCTAAGGTTGTGCCTATTTTCAAAAAGGGGGACCCTCAGTGCGTAGAAAACTATCGACCAATATCACTTTTGCCAGTTATTTCAAAATTATTTGAAAAGGCAATGAAAATTAGGCTAGTGTCTTTTATAGAAAATAACAACCTTCTATTTAGTGGCCAACATGGTTTTCGCTCAGGCAGATCAACAATTACAGCTGCTTCAAGTTTTTTTGAGAGTATAATAAATTCAATTGATAGCCACGAAAATGTTATAGGAATATCAATGGACCTTACGAAGGCTTTTGATAGGGTATGTCACCAAACTCTAATACTCAAACTAGAAGATATGGGAGTAAGAGGTCACATTTTGGCGTGGTTCAAATCATATTTATCGGAAAGAAAGCAATACGTTGAAATCATGTCTAATAAAAATAATTGGCTGGTAAAAAACAGATCAGAAATAAAACTTAATCACTTTGGTGTCCCTCAGGGTTCAATACTAGGCCCTGTTTTATTCCTTTGCTACATTGATAAGATTCCAAATGTTCTGTCGTGTGTACCTTGTGGAAATATGTGTTTATATGCTGATGACATTAACTTAAAAATTACAGGAAAAACAGTAGAACATATCGAAATAGATACCTTTATAGAACTTGCAAATATTAAAAATTACTTACTATCCAACAATCTCAAAATAAACAAAAGTAAAACTAATTTTATATCATTTTCAACTAAGCAATGTAAAAACAAAATAGAACCGTTGATTATTTTGGATTCCGATGAAATCAAACAAGTTGAAAAAATAGATTTTTTAGGTTTAAAAGTTGATAAACATCTATCCTGGCAGGACCACGTCAATCATGTTTGCTCAAAGATAAATTCAGGGATATTTGCTTTGAAAAAGATGTCATATCTATGTAATATCAATACTTTAAAAACAATATATCATTCTCTTGTCCATAGCCACATTTCATACGGTATATCTTTATATGGAGCTACAACTAAGAAAAATCTTAATCGAATCTTAAAATTACAGCAAAGGGCATTAAGAACAATGATGGGACTAAAAAATGATGAATGTGTTAAAATTCATTTCAAAAATTTTAAAATATTAACTGTGTTTGCCCAATACATTTTTGAAACTGCTCTCATAGCGAAAGAAAGTATATCAGATAACGCACAATTATGCTACAATACAAGAGGAAAAGCCCTAAGAGAAAATAGTCGCAACCATCTTTTATTTTCAAATAAAAAGCCCACCTGTGCCGGAAGAAGATTTTTACGGTTTCTTCCAAATCATTTAAAACCCATTGGCAACTCAATCAAATTTAAAAACAAATTAAAAAATTATCTCATAGAAATCGCTCCCTACTCCATTAAAGAGGTGTTTCCCCAATTAACCTGATTTTATTTTTAGTTTCTTAGTATTATATAAATTGTAATTTTAGCTTATAACTTTATTTACTAGGTTAGGAATCTGACACTATTCAATGTACAATGTACACTTGTTGAATAAAGATATTGAAATGAAATGAAATGAAATATTGAGGTAAATGCGGTTTTATCACAGGACTTATTGAAAAGTTATATCAATCATTGGACTATTTAAAATATCTCATGAATTTCTTGTATCCTAATTCTTTAATTACATTGATCACTGTTGCAAATTCTTAAATGATCCTTGGCCTTCAAAGAATATTATAATCATTATTCGAATGGAGGAATAGGCTTACCCAAATGGTAGGCAAATACCCAATAATGACATGGTGAAGCTGTTAAACGTACAAATTTAATTTATAACTCTTTGCAAAAATGTTATTTTTATTTATTTTTATTATATACATATTTTAAGAATAATACACAGGTTTGCCTTTGCCAAACAATGGTTAACAAGTTTTGCCAAACAATATTTTTATATTGTTTGGCAAAACTGCAGGCGCACCACCTGCCAAGTCTATTGGACTTGTCCTGAGAGACGAGTCTACCCTCACTGTTTATATCTGATGAAATATTTAAGAGTTCTCGCTGCAGCAATATACTCCCTACCCAGATGGAATGGCGCCCCCTTATAAATATATAAGTGGTCTGACTTATTAATATCTCCGTAACGTCCAACTGCACTCCTTCTGATGATTTTGCGTTCTTTAGAGTATCTTTCCTCGTATTTATTGTACACAAGTTATTATAGTCAATATTCCTATGTGTTGTAGCTTGAACTTAAAACAAATTACGTAAAAAGTATTTTCTTTACATTATTCAAAAGTGTACAAGTAAAGGTCTAAACTAATAGTAATTTTGATTTAAAGTAAAAAATATTACTAGTAAGGGCATCCAAAAATTACTGTGTCATGATAAAAACACAGTTAAGTACTTTTGCACCGAAAGTGGAGACATTTTCCTGTTGAAATAAGTATTTGTATGGGTTTGTTCTTAGTTGCTCAACAAAAAACAGTGACAAACTATGAATTGGTTTGACCCAAAATATAAAAACTGATAAAGAATAGTTATTTGTGCAACTAGTGAGCAAAGGGAGCAATTAACTCACTAGAGAGAAATTTTTACTCACGAGCCGTAGGCGAGTGAGGAATGGTTTCTCAAGTGAGGCAATTGCACTTTGCACTCGAGTTGCACATGATATTTTTCCTGCATTTACCATAAAACAAATGAATAGGTAAAGAAACGTAACATATTTTTACACAGAAGTGAGCTTTTAATATTACATTTAATGATACAACAGTACAAAAGCTGACCAGCTGATTTACAGCCAGTGCTGCCAATGTATTTCGCGCGCATACGATCTTGTCTGCATGTTACGCGCTCACTATTTCGTGCTTTCACGTTGCAAATCCGGAGTTAGTGAGACAAAGTAATTAGAGTGAGACAATGTTAACATTGTCTCACTGATGAGCGAATTGGCCACTTTGCTTTCTCAAATCAGTGAGTAATCGTTTGAAATCGTTTGAGGAAAGGAATTTATAGGTAAATGTTTATTCTAGTTTGGTAAACTGTATCAACAAAATGAATCCTCTTCATGTGTTTTATTTTTCTTCCAGATATGCACAGAACTGTTGGATGGACGGACTCACCCCTGGTATTTATAGCTTTGCTCACGGTGTTCTTCGGATCCTTCTATTGAATATCATCAAGCAGTTTATTACTTCGAAGTCATTTGTTTCGTGAACTTTTATAACTTGTATATAATGTAGTTTTAAAAAAAAACTATCAATGTTCCTAAATTTTATAAAATTATGTTTGAAAACTAAACGCATACACGAGGACCAAAATTGTGAGTTTTATGACTTTAATTTTTCTATAGCTCAAAACTACCCTTTCTTATGGCTAATAATTGATTATGTTAACACAGGCCAAAAAAAAAATAATAATTTGTTATGCGTTTTGAAAAAAAATGCTATTTTATTCAACCCATTGTACCAATGTACAATTAGATAATTTCCAAAGTGGGTACTTTATAACAGATTTATCTTAAAAGCACTATGGTTAATGTTGTTTGTACCTTACTCTCTTTTAGCTGTCTTGTATGCCGCAATTTAAACAACGTTTCTTTGTAGAAAATTTATCTCATCTTGCATAAACCACTTTTTAAAATCTTTGTAACAGAAAAATTGTGTCATTCATGTAAAATATAAAAGTGTAAATTTTATTGTATGGTTAAGACAAACTCTCCTATTTGTGCCTTTGAGTTGACTATGTAACATAGATAGGCCGAAGAATCGTGTACATAAAGCTGTTAGATTAAGTGTGCTTAGAAAAAATGATTGTGGATAAATTGGTGAAAGATATCTTAAATGTCTGATTTTTTTACAGGCTAGGCTGTATAATTCTTATACATGGTTTTTGTTTCTGTAAGTGTGATCAAATATATCAATTTCAACAAATAAATTGCATAAAAGTCTTATCGGTACGGAATTTAGCAGCAGCATCTGCGTTTACGATGTCTACTTCAGTTTCAATTGTTAATAATAGAATATAGGTGGTAAGTTTTGTACATAAATAAGACTCTAAAGTACACAGCTAAGGGTAAAATATGGTTGTTAAAAGTTTGTTTTCTATAATAGAATTATGCTGTTTCAATATATCTTATACTGTCTATACATTTCTTGATGAATTTTTATACATTTAAAAAATTATTAAATATAAATTGACCAGAACACCTTTTTACAGATATACAAGGTGTACATTTGTGTTTAGTGAGTCGTTGGCTCAGTCGGTAGCGTCGCGGACTTCGGGCCCAAGGCAGCGATGTCGTGGGTTCGGATCCTGGTCACTGCCGATAACATTTTATCAGTACAGTTCACCTTTGTACTGTACCGGCTCACTCCTTGCTTTGCTGTAAACGATCCACGCACGGGCGCTTAGTCTTTGTGGACGGGCAAATGCTAGGTTAAAAGAGGCCGCCAACCTCTAAAAAAAAAAAAAAAAAAAAAAAAAAAAACTTTCAGGACTATGGGATATGAATCCTCGTGTTAAAAGAAAGAAAAATCTGTATGAGTAGGTATGTCAGAAAATGCATATTTACCTAGATATACACCAGTTTGTTCTTTATAGATATCTATTTTATCTTTATTGAAGTTTTTCAACCGATAGTTATGAAACTTAGTAAGCATGTTAAAGTACACAAGACCTATTATGAAAGAAAAGCTCAATTTGGTCGGATTAAAAATATCAAAATGGCGGCCGTTTCCATTTTTATAATTTAAATTACTCGAAAACGTATAGTCTTATTAAAAAATTCAAAAACACTTTTTTTGAATTTTCAATTACCTATCAAACAAAATCAAGTTCAAAGAGATCCAACAGCAAATAATTGAAATATAAAGTTTTTTATGTAAAAATAAGACAATGTTAATCAGGGTGCACTTTATTTAGCCTTACCTTACAACAAAAAATCGTTCCATTTCAGTTATTTGCTGTCTGATCTTTTTGATCTTGGTGTCGATTGATAGGGAATCAAAAATTAAAAAAATATATATTAAGGAATTTCGAGTTATTTAAGTTATAAACATTAAAACTGCCACCATTTTGAAATTTCTCATCGGACCAACTTTTTATTTTTTTTTTTTTGTAATAGGTCTTGTGTACGTTAACATGCTTACCAAGTTTCATAATCATCGGTTGAAAAACTTCAAAGATAAAATTAGTTATGTATAAAAACAAAATGGCGGTAAATATGCATTTTCGGACATACCTTCACACAACGTTTTTTCTTCCTTTAACATGAGCATGCATATCCCTAAGTCTTGATACCTTTTTATGGACACCCTGTATATTAACAAACAATTGTGTTTAATTTTCATTTTGTGTAGCGTTAACATTCTAAACATATCTGTACTATTCCTTGTTATTTCGTTTCTATATTTTCAATAATTATAAAACAGTGTATACGACCTATCTATTAGGTCTAATTTTGAATAATTTAAATAGCTTTACCTCATTGTACTCTAAGCCCCGTATTGATTATAACCAATATTTTGCAGTGTTCTATTGTTTTCATGTGGAGTCGTTAGGATATTTCATAATGATAATCATAACTTATAAATTATCGCATGCAATATTTATGATTTGACGAAGGTTTTAAATATTTTGCAGTTTGATAAATGTCTCAATACATTAATAAAGTATTTTGTTTATAGTAAATAAATATGTAAATATCCATTAACCTTATCATTCCGACTCCAAATCGTTCCTCTATTTGTATAAATGTAAAGTTATTAATTGAAAATGTAAATATATTTAAGAAAATGTTGTAATGATACTTTGTGAATAAAGCGACGTTCCTCTGATAAAATGTAATGGAAGTTTATCCACCACCCAACTCTTTTAGGTAAGATAATTTAAAATTAGTAGAAAACCCAATAGTTTTATTTATCTCTCATAGTCCAATATTTCCATAAAAATAGAAGAAAACACTATATATTTATATTAAATAAACAAAGTATGCAAACAATGTACGGAAAAATATAAATACTCACCAAAACTTCTTACTATTAATATTTAATAAACACTACTGAGTGGCTTATGTCATATTAAAAAAGCTAAATTTGTGACTTTCAATGTTTTACATTTGCAAAACAAAGACGAAGTAAGTTTCTTTGACACTATAAAAACACCTTTACCTGAAGAGTCTAGTTGACTTGTCCCAAAAAGACATTATACCCTTACTGTTCATATGTAAACAAATATTTGCATTCTAACTGCAGCAATACAGTGTTAGTAGCAAATAAAATTGCACTACTTCATAAATACTTAAGTGTTCTGTCTTATTTTGATATCCGCAACGACCGTCTGGACTGCTTTTTGTTACCAGTTCCGTTCCAAAAATTGTTGGCACTGTGCATTAGATTCAATAATATAATCCAAATTCAGCTACTTGCTTAATTAGTTGTAATTTAATTTGCTTTAAATACGTATGTTATCCTTTAGAAAAACTTTAGAGTTGCTGTTGATATTGAAAATCTCTCCGTAGTAATACGCATTGTATAATCTTGATTTTTTTATTATTTCCAGTAAACTATTCAAACTTGACCAGAAAAAAAAACATTATTTGGGATGGTTTTAATTTATAAGCTATATGAGGTTATTTTCTACTTTGTTCTTGTATAACTTTTTATTCAAAATAAAACATACAACACCATCCCATATGGGTCACAATATTTGAGATTTCATCACATTTTTATGGCTAAAACGTTAACACGTGTTAATAATTTGCAGTTTAATACAAACTTTGTGAACCGAGAACTTCCAAGTAGGTAGGGCGAGTAAATGAGTAAACTTAGCAAGTTGGTTAAGTCGGATCTGCAGGTGTGAACATCACAAGTTGATAATTGGTCCCAAGTTTACACCTATTCCCTTTTCTCATCTTATTTGAGAGGGAGGTCTTTGTTCCAAGATACTTGAAGATTCAAACGATGGAAAAGATATCACATATAAAATCAATATTTTTAGATTAAATTGCACACTTAATATTTTTCTATTGTGATTAAGTAAACGCCTGTTGAATTGCACTGCACTTTGGGAAAAATCTTTTATTAATTTTCTGTTTGATTTCTGATGGAACAGTTTAAATTTATCACTGTTCCATTAGAATATGTATTTCCTCAACCACTTACACTCTTGCAGGATGTCATTTTGTATACAGGGTGATTGATATAAGTGTGCCGGCTGTTTTATTCGAAAACTATAAGAGACTTAAAAAAATTAAATAGTAAGTGCCTTGGATTTTTTTTTTTTTTAATTGTAGTCAAGTCGAACAAAATATTTTAGCCACCGTTTTTCCAATATGGCCGCCAACTTGGATTTTTCTTATAGAACCCCCTGTACTTTATTATGCATTCCGATAGAAAATGTAATTTTAAGTCAATTTTACCCTTGTGTCTTTTTTCATAAATCTAACCGTTTAAAAGATAATAATGGTTAAAATTGTTAAATTTCTAATAGTTTTCGAATAAATCAGCTGGCATGCTTGCTTAGGCCTTTATCGAAAACAAAATTATTCAAAACTTTAACCATTATTATCTTTGAAACGGTTAGGTTAATGAAAAAAACGAGTGTAAAAGTGTCTTAAAATTACATTTTCTACCGGAATACATAATAAAATGCAGGGTGTTCCATAAGAAAAATCAAAGTCGGCGGCCATATTGGAAAAATGTTGGCTAAAATATTTTTCTTCGACTTGACTACAATAAAAAAAATCCAACGCACTTACCAATTAAATTTTTTTGATGTCTCTCATAGTTTTCGAATAAAACAGCTGGCACACTTATATCAGTCACCCTGTATAGACACAATATCTTAAGTCTGAGTCTCAAATTAATTACACTGAATTTTTAATATGT
The DNA here is from genome assembly GCF_028750875.1 of Macrosteles quadrilineatus. NCBI lineage: Eukaryota > Metazoa > Arthropoda > Insecta > Hemiptera > Cicadellidae > Macrosteles > Macrosteles quadrilineatus. The sequence goes on from NW_026543619.1 coordinate 18,790, forward strand.
TTATTTGTAAATGTTAACATCAGGGAAGAAAACGTTTCAGTTCGATAGTAAAACAGATTTATTAGAAAATGTTTGCAACTTATAAAATATATATTGATTTAACTTTTACACTGCCGTCAGAATGTACAACAAACGAAAAAGACTGGTGATATATCGTCTTATATAATTTTGCTTTGCATGAAAAACCTAGAAGAAATTCTTAACCTTATTTTTTTCACAAGCTTTTATTTTATACATTTTTGTACTAACTTGTGATTAATGACTTTTCGTGGTGCATTCTATAGTAATCAAAACCTATAAACATACGTGTATGCGTATACACTGATTACTTATTTAACCAACTGTATTTTCTAAAAACAGCTCAATGCGTAGAAAATTATTTTTCTACTAAATTGATCCCAGCTTGAATAATTTAAGAGTAAATAATTAATTAAAGCCACGATACTTAATCAGCAATGTAATAATATTATGTAAAAAGAAATTCATTCCGTTGTAACGTAGATAAATTAATTAGGAGTAATTATATCGATTAAAATATATAAATATAGTAACTTTCAGTTGAAATGAATGTAAATGCGTTTCACAAAATACTTAATAAAGGTCTAAAGTGTATACACTTATTTTTCTCATTTTGAGCTATTTTACATTAAGCCTACTATGTCCATAACCAATGTGTTATGTTACAATTGTGTTACGTCTCAGAAAAATATATAGAATAAATAATTTAACTGGTACATTTTCTAAAATAGCCTCTTATATCAATTACATATAATGTTAGTTTAATGCTAGTATAATGCTATGTATAAAGTGTTTCTATATTACAGTACTTAGTTTAAATATGAATTTACAAGTCTAAAGTTGATTAAGTTTGTTTAACATATGTTGTAAATTATGATAAAGTTGCAATTGGAATTGGGAACGTTGAAAAAAGTTTTTATTTTTTATAAAATTATATATAAAGTACTTAAACACATACTTTTTGTAACTACAGAGTTGCGATCGATTAACAAACTGCCGACCAATAATCGATTTGTCATAGTCACAATTTAAAACATCTGTGCACGTGTTTAGGTGATGCTACATGTGCAATGTTACATGTCATATAACATAGTTTCACACTTCATTCATTCATTTTAGTTACATAATTATACTTATTTTAGTATACCAAAATTCGCCATATAGCCTATTTAAATAAATTTTCAGAAAATGTATAGTAAATTTGAATTATATTATCCTTTAATCACCCCTCAGAAATCATCATCACATTTTAAAATATATTACGAGATATTATTGTTAATGAAAACCTGTAACCTGTAATTAATTCCATAGTTTCAATAACACTTTTATCCAAAATTATTAATATAGTATACATTATTTCCAAAACCCCAACATTAAATTAAAATCCAAAAGCCTGATTATTAGTGCATGTGCAAGTGATAAAGGAAGAAGACAGCTGGCTTCAACAATGAAGTTTGATCATCCTGTGTTAAACTAAAATTTTCCTCCTTCTCTATTGGGAAATGGCAGCTTCAACACATTAAATCCAGTGAGGGTCCTAATCCCTAACATTTAAAAAGTCAAATTGATTAAAATTATTTAACTTAACACTAACTTAACAACAGAAAAACAGGTTAGCTTTTATATATTTTTTTTTATTTCAAATTCGTACTGCCACCTCAAGATTTATATAAATTGGATATTATTACTGAAGATCTGGTGAGAACTCTCCATTTTGTATCAAGCTTATCCTAACTTCAAGAAATTCAACTTAATACAGACTTATTTTATTTACTTTCTGATCGAACCTAATTATTTGAATTCAAAAACTACTTTATTTTCATCAAAAATATTTTCAGAAGAACAATTTGAACAAGAGAACTAAATTCAATTTTGATACATTTTTCACATTCTAGGCCTATTCATTGTTTGACTATTTAACTTACCTATCCAAGCCTAAGGGCAATATCAATTAATTATCAAATTTTTCATAATAATTAACATATTTTATTTTATAAATTAAAATATTTGAAGATCTTTTTAGCCAGCCGAGTTCCCCTCCCTGAGAAAATTTATGTAATTAAACTTATATCTTATTGTAAACTCATTGTTCTGTTTTTACTGAGCTAGGCTAAATCAAAGATGGCGACCCTGTATCTGTTAATTTAAGTATCAAACCCCATTCATCATTTTAAATATCCTAGCTTATTCTTAGTGCATTAAATTTGTATTGTAAAGAAATCCTTCAGCTTAATCATTTGTCTTTCTGTATATGTAATCTAGGCTTAACCTTAATAAATAGTAAGTAAGTAAAGGTACAAACCTGAACCAAGTTTTATTAGTCTAAATTACAAGCACTACCAATAACACATTTAGTAAAACATATTCAAACAATTGGGTAGTGATAAATCATTATAAACACATAGTGTTTTCTTTTACATGTCACAGTACAGATGAAAATCATAAAATGTTAAAGAAGTTGATTTCGTATATCTATCATACTAATATTATAATGTGAAAGTATGGTTGTTTGTATGTAACTCTAAAGTCCTATCACATGAAAACTACTGGACCGATTAAGCTGACATTTTGCAGAGACGTGCTTGATAGTCTTGAGAAACACAAAGGCATATTAAAGTTGTGAAAATCCTATAGAGCTTTCCCCCACGGAGGTTCAAAATTTTCGTGTTATTCTTATGAGTATTCATATGTATAATGAATTATAGAAATTAGCCGGATAACTTAACTAAACGAGTTGGTTCTAAATATTTTATAAAATTAAAAAGTTTACCAACAAGGTGCAGCACTATTTTTTTCTTTTTTGTATTTATGACAACATCTAATTTAATCTAAGCAGCAGCGAAAAGCTGTGATACACAATAAGTACTGCCAAAGTAGGATTGTTTACAATTATGTGTATGTATTCAATTATAAATAGCTTGTAATATTGTGCGAATGTTTGATAATTTACTTTGTTCTATTGTTTAGGTGCAGTGGTAGTTTATTATGGCTATGGAAGAAGTGTTACACAAAAGCATATCGTAATTATAAATAACACATTTTTTTCAACAGTGTTCTCGCCTTTTGCAAACGTAGAGCACGAGTATAACTGTAATAGAGTAAGTATTATACAGGGTATATTTTTTAACTTGCATCTTTATTTTTGTAAAAACCGCAATAGATAGAAATATGCAGTTTGCGGGAATCATCCATTGACGTAGGGGCCCAATTGTTTTAAATTCGACGTTACATTCACATTCCCCCCTCTCCCCCCTGCCCACAACTATTTTTTTTTTTTAATAGCAGGGTACCCCTTGTGACATATCAAATGAAAGAACATAAAAAAGAAAATGTTTTGTGAAAAAAATGAAAATC
>NW_026543620.1:0-22154 GCF_028750875.1 Macrosteles quadrilineatus
GAATGGCCTTTTGCGTGGCAAGCCATTTTGAACATTGAATTAAAATTGCATTAGGAATTTATTATTGAAGACTGACAAGTAAACTGTGATTGTCTGCCAAGTCGATTATCAATGTCGTTTTGTCGTTTGCTACATTTGTCTGCAAACGATTGCCGTGCCTTGCTCTGCTTTAAAAACAAATTTTTATTTTAAAAATTAATTTTTTAGTGAGAATATAGACAGTAATTATAGATTAATCAACGAGCAGCTGAACTGGTGATGCGATTGAATTTGATTACAAATTGCTGTTTCTAGGCGACACTTTTTCCTGTGCATATTGCATTTTTAAGCACGAAAAGTCACCTCGCCATTTCACGCAAATGGATATTAAATGAGAGCAAACGAATAGCGTTATGCTAATGTGCTTCTTTGGTGCAAAGTCAGACAGCGTCGGTCGGTTTGCACTGAGTGCTAATCAAATTGATGAGAAAGGCACAGTCGGCACTGTGTGTAGTTTGCCGAGTGCTGCACCCAATTTGCAACCTCAACTTCTCTGGTTACGCCAATGGTGGCATTTTACCGCTCGACTTTGCAGACTCTAATCAGCCACGTCTGGCCCACTGGACACTGGTCAGCTATGCGGCCATTGTTTGTACTCCTTTGCATCTTTTAGCACTGCGTCAATATTTGCTTGTCTGCTTTGCATTTTTGCTGCCCTTTGCAACACTGAAAAAACTGCTGAAGCAGCTTTTCTAATTGCGACCAATCTGCAAAATACACCGCGCATTCTCTACACTCGCAATTTTATTTTGGTTAGTTTTTACTTTTTAATAACAGTGTTCAGGTTTTCTAGTATATGTTGTAACTAGTGTAGCAAATTACAAAGCTCTGTTTCAGTTAAAATAACATTTATTATTTATTGAGTTATTATTTGTTTTTTCATCTAATTAATGCTTCACAGTTGGTTTATAATTTGAATTTAATTTACTTTTTTTACCATCATATACCCATGAACTTTGTGTCTTTTCTGTGTTTGGCAAGTAGACAGTCAGTGCTTGCAGCTGGCAGTGCTTCCCATGCCACCCTCTTTTAGCAATTTGCATTGCACGCAAATTTTAAAGTTGTTGAGCGAATCAATTAAGTAAATTCAAATATGAGTTAGACCAAGCGATGAAACTTTTTTTTACTGCAATGAATTTTGTTTAGTGTAACACTGGTAAAACCTCCTATCATAAATTATTTATTGTGCTCTAATAAGTGGTGCACTTACTTTGTTGTCTAATTATGCCCTTTATTATAAATTCAATTCTCGCATCTTTGCTCAACTGGCCGGCTTCGCTGAGGCGAGCGATGGCGCGCAGTACTGCAACAGAAGCAACAGCAGCACTTGAACTAATCGGATCTCTTCTTAAAGCGTTCAGCGTAAGCGAAACACAGCCTGTGCAAAGACAATAGAAAGACAGTGACTCGATGAGTGCTACTTGGCCTTCTTCAGCCAACTACTTTTCTACTCAGAGTGACTGACTGACTTGCCAGACTGGGCGCCTAATGATAGGCCTGACTTGGCAGCCAAGTCGGCGTTCTTCATTACTAAAAGCTGTAGTGCTGCTGCTATCGATTGCCAAATGCAGACCTACTTATCTCTTTGCATGTTCGTCTCCCTTGTCGCAAGTAAGAAATGAGAATTCATAGTTGATATTAGCCGATTGCTCGTCGAACAGCTTTCTAGACGGCAGCTTTTACGCTTCCCCGCAGAATTGCTATTCCATTAATGGTCAGTACTTGACTGCAATTTCAATGACTGCACACGGGCGCAGGGGTGTGTGTATGTGTGTGTGTGTGTGTGTGTGCAGAGTGCGCATCATCTGCCGCCACAATGCACACTAGCATTGCACGCACATCACTTGTCTCCTGCTGATGCCCTTGCACTGCAAGGCTTGCAGAGTAGTCAAACTTAGTCAAAGTGTTGTTGTTCCTTGCCAAGCAGCTAAGCTTGAGTAACTTGCAAGCACTCATCAGCACTGGTGGCTGAAATTTGTCCAATTATGCGCTATTCGATAATACCAATTGAGTATTGGCATTGTTGTGTTAGTGATCAAGGTTGAAATGCGATCCGCACAACTGCCTAAGCCTTATTTTTAAAAAAGTATTGACTTTCACACATAATACTATTTTTTAAAAATTGTCAGTTGTCTGTGCATTAAAATCGTTTTTATGGTGTTATTTTGACACCACTATAGAAGCATTGTTTGAAAAAGCTCTGTAGCATTACTCGCTAAAGCAAAAACTTGAAAATTTTAAAAATAATTAATTTTGTTGCAGAAAACAGTTGTTTTTGCTTTACGCTTTTTGTGTAGTTGTGTTTATTTGCCCAAAAATGGCAACAACTAAAAAACATTTAAACATTTGCCACCGGAATAAGAAGCATTTTTAGATTTTATTTTATTTTACAAAAAAAGATTTATAGTGCAATTGTGTGAACTGTCGCTGCACTGCACAATCGATTGGTTGCAGTGTTTGTCGTGTTGCGGTGACACTCGACCACATTTGCTTCCTCTTAGTGGCTTTCCATTTCCTCTGATGCCGGAAATTAAAATGAATTACGTCTGCATTTAAATATTGTTCGATTTTTAATTTTCACTGGTTGTTGACAACCCATTTGAGCCGACGGGCATAAGAATGTGCGATAACTCTGCAAACAGTCTTGTTTGAAAAAAATTGTGCACATTTGCAGCAACTACGTTTGCTCTGCCACTTTTCAATTGTCGTTGACTGCTTTATGTTTAAGGCGGACAAACTTATGGCGCGATTGATGGTTGCACGATTTTCAGTTATGCTCAATTGTTATTGCCGCTTTAAATGAGTTTTGTTCCATTTTCAGCACTAAAAGTGCGGCCGATAGATAGCAGTATTATTTTTTTAACAAAACTGATCGCTTTGTTTTACTTCTCGGTCCAGTGATGGCGACAACGTCGTTCTTGTAACTGATTTTTGTGTTAATAGGGGACGCTAGATCTGCAGATCGGTGTTGCAAAACTGCCAGTGCGAAAATACGAATTTTTCGCACTCTTCCAGGAAAAAGACAGAAATGAATAATTGATTAGGGTGATCAATGTGATCATCCAATTGTCAATTGCCTTGACAGATAGTGCTAAATGCGTGATTGATCCAACGTTTGATTGGGGCGTGATTTACCCACTGTATTGGCATGTCTATTTTGTAATGCTTTTTACCCTTGTCACTTTTTCTTAGTCGCCGAGATTTTTTCAGTGTTTATTCACTCAAATCAAAATATTCAGTTTTCGCTACACATTGTGTTTTTCCAACTTTTTTGTCATTTGAGACAATTGACAAAAATAAAAAAAATATTTTTAGATCCAACACTTTCATTTTTATTAAGAATTATTAAGAATGCAGAAATGCAATTTTTCCTAAACTTGCAAGGCAAGCTCTAGCTCAGTACTGTTTTTGACAAATTTTTACTGAATGGTTGCTTTAGTGTAATGCATTAATGCAAGCTAGGCAAGCGAATCGTATCGATTGACTGTTTAAAGACTAGTTGATCAGCTAGAAATGCTTGTCACTTTATCCTTTTTAATGCCAATCACTGTTTTTCAATAGTCCTGTAGTTTGCAGTTTGCACGTTTGTTGGCAACAATTGCGTTTGGTGTAGCGACCACTACTGCGCTTTTTAAAATCAATGCTCTCGTTGCAGCGCATTTTTTTAAAAATAGACTATCCGATTAATTTGACTATGAATTAAACAGTTAATTTCCGCTTTTCAATTTGTTTTGCCAAGCAGCAACTAATCTATTGTATCGATTTTGCGTTTTATTTTCAATTAATCTTAATTAAATTAAATTTTTAACTTAATTTAGTCTCCGTTTACTTTTTGTTTTAAAATTTTGTTTTTATCCCTTGCAAAACTAATAAACTGCATTAGCATTCACCACCAGTGCCCACTTTTTCAACCTCTGAATTTGCTTCAATTATAGTTCTACCTCAATCGATCTTAGGAGACCCGCCCCTTTGCGCCAGCTCATCGACTTTAAGTAGCGTGATTACTTAAGCTGAGCTTCTTTTACAATATTGATTTGCTCAGTGTTTTCTACTTTTTTCCTTTCTACCGCCAAGTGGTGGCTACTTGCTAATTATGATTGCACACTTGGCGCTCGTGGTTTGCCTGCATAATTACTATGGAAACACATGGGAGCATGGGAGTAATATTTTCAAATAGATAATTTAGCTGCACCAAAGAAGTTCACAACATCCGTACTAATTTTCAGTTTTCTTTCTATTTTCAGGTCATTTAAAAACTATTCACTACCGGGGCAGCTGTGTCACAGCTACACACGCCAAGTAATGAATAAGCAGATTGCTGGCAGCACTGAGAAAAAATCTTCGTTTTTCCGAAGAAGCTCACTCAATGCTGTACCAGTATCGAGTCAACGAGCTTCGACGGGTGCCAACACAGCTGCCAGTTTCACAACGACCACGAGGACGCATCGCCATGAAGTATCATTTGGCCTTGCTGGAGTGGGAGCTATTGGAACTACCGGTGAGATGGATGCTGCTGCTGCTGCTGCTGCTGCTGGCGACGCATCACCAGGCACCAGCAGTCGTCCGGTGACAACAGCCACAACAGTGGCAGCAAGCACTACTAACGCCAACATTGAAAGCTGTTCATCTTTAGCCACTCCATTGTCTGTCGCCGATGCAGCACTGGCCCCGACTCAGGTTCCCACACTTTGCGCCTCCTTTTCACTGGGTCTCAGCACTATCAGCGAGCGACATTCAATGGAGGACGATAGTCTTCTGCATCCTGTGGACGGGGATGTGAGTCGCACAAACAGCAGTTGCAGCATGCCTGACTACTTGTGCCACAAGCTGCACTCGGTGACGGTGAGTGTGCCGCCGCCGACGGCAGCAAACCACGCCATCTCGACGACCATTGCAGACAATGTGACAGAGCCTGCACACGTCAAAGCGACGCGCAATGCCCTCGGTCTTTCAGTGGCCCCAGCGATCCTTGCTGCCTCTTCTAGCACCTCTCGCTTGGTGAAGGAGTCCTGTGAATCATCAGCCTCTACCACGACCAGTGAGTCGTACCAGCTGAGCGACCTGCCTCCTCTGCCTGCCAAACTGGCCACACTAAGCAAGCCATCCTCACAGGCATTGCTTGCCTCTGCGCTGAGAAGTCGTAAGGCCCGTCACAGCATTGACGTTCGTGCCCTTCCCTCTTATCTGGCTCGCAAGCGACAAAGCACTTTTGGCCAATTTCTCACAGGTTAGTATGACAGTGTTCTTTTATACCACTACCATTTCTGACACTATTACCACTGCCCTTACAACGGGGACGCTGATGGCACCTTGAAAAGTGAGTCGTTGATTATCACCGGTGTCAGCAAGTGGCAATCAACTGGCAGTGTGACAGGAGGCATCAGAGCATCAATTTAGCCTGGCATCGATATTGATTGCCAAGTGATGGGCCACCAAAGGATGAAGAGACTGAAAAAAAACTGAAGAAACTCAGTCACTGTCGGTCGGCAGTGCACAATCAATTAATTCGTCAGCCGTGGAGCCATTTGCAGCTGCTCGCCTCACTTTGCCTTCTGAGCCTGTTGGAACAAAAGCCAATTTGATGTATGAAATATGCAGCACCATTAATAATGGAAACTATTTACTGCCACTGCGGCAATTATTGCCCCGGCTGCCATTCTATTTGGACCTAGCTTCGATGATTATCATTCTTTAAATTGCTCAACAGACGAGTGAGTCTGCCTCTGCATAAGCAGTTGACACAACAGTGCCCTAGTGACTCAGTGCAAAGTAGAGTGCATCCCACAGCAGCGCCGTTGCCAGTGTCTTCTAAAACATTGCCTTTAATCTTCATTCGATCATTTATTGAGCAGTTTCTAAAGGAATGCACTTTACTTCACTTTTCCATTCTCCCTTCCTACTCAAATTGACTTTTGGCAAACTTTTTTTTTGTTTTTATTAATATTCAAATTAATTCCAGCCACTAGCGTCAATTTTTACTATAATCGCTTTAATTGAATGGCTCAATAGCTGCACAGCCCGATGACCTCGACTGGCAATCAATTTGTAGGCTGTTTCTTGCGACTCTTGTTGTTGATGCAGCCATTAGAATTTCAAATTGTTCTCCTGTCTAGCTAGAATCGCTTAGCCACTCGGCCTCTCAGGACCTCCTGATTGCTGCTGTTGCTGCAAGTAGTCTGAACTAGGTGATGCTGTTGCCTAGTTGGCAGTAGAGCCATCGGAGCGAATTACCACAAGCCATTTGCAGTTTAGGTAAGTTGTTATTGTTTTTTGGCAGCAAGTGGCACCAAAGTAGCTCTCACTTTTGCTTCTTTCTTGCTGCTGAGCACACATCTCACGGCAAGCTCTAATGGCGATAATTTGCGCGCTCAATTCCCTGGTAACTGGACATTTGCAATTATAAACATTGCTTGTAATCGAATGAGCTAAATTAGCGAGATTCGAGACTCCAGAACGCCCGTTTTTGTGATGGCAAGACTGGACAGGCGAACATGGCTCCTCAACGTCAGCTGAGTCTGCCACTGGCCATCCTTTGCTACATGGCAGTCAGTGCGGCAGTCATTCTCGCCATGCGTCCGGCACTAGTGCCAATTGCCTTCACTCTTCGTCCTTTCTGCTGTCTTTACTGTCGTTCTGCTGCCAGCGCCCGAACGGACATTTCAATTATGACGATCGTCCTAATGAGAGAATCCTCTTTGCTGGTCACAGCAGCGTCATTGGGCGCCCATTTACTTGTCTTCTTTGAGTTTGCTTTTCTCTCTTTGAACATCTTTAAGAAAAAGTTTTTTTGCCAATTCAGACCGTTAGTGCACACAGTGCAACTACCCAATTGAATTGGACAAATTCACTTAATTTCTAATGTCATTTGAACATATATTTGCTTGTTTTTCTCGACAATTAGTTTCATTCTTGGTTCAACAACAAATTTTTTAGCTGCTGGGTGCATAGATCAATGGGCGTTTTAAATTTATTCTAAGTCAATTGAAAACATATTTGAAAAATAAAAGCAAAAAATTGCTATTTGACTGGAATAATTGAGCACCAGCAAAGTAGTGTTTCACAAGAAAATTTATTTGAAATCTATTTGCGCTCAAATCGCTACCTAAAATGTTTGTCACATGGCTTGGTATAGCAGTGGTATGGCAGTCTTTAATTAGAAAACTATTTTGATAACCATAAAAAAGAAGAAAATAAGGAAAAGAAGGTTTTCGCGTCAATTGCTGTCGATCTGTAAATTGCGATTGACGCTGCTTTTTCTGAGATTGTTCTTGTCACACTGTCTGTCATCCTGCTAATCAGTATTCGCCACGACGCTCTCACACACATCCGAATCACCTCAACTGTACTTTTCCATTTGCTGACCCCAATTGTCGTCTACTGCTACCGCATCGTCACCATTGAAGCTCGGACCGCTTCATCTTGATTTTTTCCTTGCACAATTTTTTCAAGCTAGTAAATCGCGCTAAGATTGACAACTGTCAGTCGCACCTTGACTCGTTGAAGCACGTAAATGTGGTCCTTTTATTTTGCTACTACAACAGCCGTTGCCTCTTTTTCTGACCATTCTACAAAGTAGCACAATTGCATTCAATTAGTCACAATTTTTTGAAAGCAAAACACCGTGGCAGAGATTTTGCTATCTGTCATTCAATTGACATTTACCAAATATTCTTTGGATGAATTAAAAAAAACAATTTTTATGCTCTGTTTGTTAGTTGCTCTTTTGATTTGTCATAAATTCACTTCATTTTTGCAGTTTATCTAAATGCACTTACTAAATTTGAGTTTTAAAAACCCTATATTAGTTTTTTAAAAGAAATTGAATTGGCAAACTAAATAATTGCTAATTAAAGTCAATTTTATTAAATTCAATTATGACTTTAAAATGGCTGCTAATCGGTTTTAATGAAAAAAGTAAATTAAATTTGCGCATTATCAGCAACATCATAAGCTTGTGTCTGCAAACAGTTTTTGAAATACGTGGCTAGACAATGCAATTATTGGTCTTCATTGGCGACTGTTCAATGGCAGTTTTTCTTTTTAGAATGATTTAATTTTAATTTTATTATTCACTCAAAAGCTAAGTCAATCCTAACTAGGTGTCTGCTTTACTGTTTCCTCTTGAGCCAGAAGTTGATTGAGTTTGTCTTTTTTGTTGAAACAGGTCTATTGCACTGCCACCAGCAGTAGTAGTCAGATTAATTGTCACTTGCAATTTATTTATACGTAATGTTACGCTTAATTGATCACTATAGGTTTCAATTGATTTATCACCATCTGGTTCATTGGAATTGAATTTATCAAAGCACTTTTTGGGGTAAAGTGACATTTTTGCTGTTCGATGTGATTCTTTTCACTGACTTCCTTCAGTTTGCATTTTCTCAAAGTTGCACCGAACAGTGGCTTACTACTCAGTAAAGTGTAGGTCAATTGATTATGAGTCAATTTCACTGTGTAGGCGCCAATATCGTCTATCATTGAGAAACTTTCAATTTCTTTGCAACATCACTGCATTTGAGCAATGCAAGAAAAAAGTGTTACATTCACAAATTTGTTTTACTTTGATTTTTTTATTTGGACAGTGTCTGGGAGTCAGAAAATGGAGACGGACTGACAGTGATGGATTACACTGCGTTGGGCATTTTAAACTGCATCTTACATTCTATAAATTATTCATTCTTTCATCTTAGATGAATGAACATCCGCGTTGGCCATTGGTCATTTGGCCAATTGACTAAAATGGCTGCTTTTTTGCTGGCCAGTTTTTGACTGTTCACAAAAAACTACAGTAGCATCAAACCAGCAGACAATGGAAGTCAGTGCAAGGTGGTCGCCATTGACACATACACACTACCAGTATCATTGTTATACTAAAAAAGACGATAGAATCTGCTTGGAAAGATAATGACAGTGTTGGCGATTAAATAATTAAGTGGCTCGCACTGGTGAACTCGGCAGCTGTGCTGGTGCGAACAGTGTCTTTGTCGTCTCAAATTTCAGCATCACTCACTTATTGAGAGAGACGACAGAGCTGGAAATGTGATCTCCTTGCAGTAGAGCAAACGAGCAGCGGCGACGATGGGCAGCCATTGTCAGCCGGCGCTTCGGACGACACTTTTTGCAGTGTCAGAGTTGGCTGTGCCCTCACTGCAGCTCAAGCACCATTTTCAGATCGCCACAAGACGCCCGCTTACTGAGCCTTGCAATAATAGTAATAATCTGCATTAAGATAATTAAAAAAATCAAACGCCGTCTATGTAGTCTTTGGCATCAATTGCTAAGCGGCTGTCATTGTGCATTCTTCACTGCACTAAATCATATCTGCCAACCGGACAGTCACGCTAAATCCCATTTAGCAGCTGCTTTGAGTGTTTGAGTGTGTGTGTGTGTGTATGTTAGCATGATGTCACGACGCTGTGTCAGTCTGAATATGTAATTTTGCTTGGTTGGTGCAAAGAATAACTGGTGTCTTCTGCTTATGTCTGACTGCAGCGATGTGCTTTCCCACGGAGCTGCTGTCTTTTTCTGATGGTCGGTTTCACGCAGACTTTCCGAGCCTGTCTTTCAAGCTCTGGCGCCTTTGGACTGCTGATGCCAATATGTGATACACTATGGCAGACTCTTTCAGCGCCTTTTGCTTGTTGCGAGTTGCAATTGCCAAGAGCTCTGGCACTCTGGGCCAATATTTCTGATTCTGCTTTATTTCAAAGTCAGCTAATATAAAGATGTCTTATCGTGGCAATTGTTGTCAAAATATATCCTTTTTTAATATATCCTTTTTTGCTAGAATATTTCTTCGCCATGATTAGCATTATCATGTAAATGAAAGCAAAAAGGAGTATGATCGTTAGTTGGGTGACGGCATTTGTGAAAACCAAGCTGGCGTTTTCTTTCTTTCTGCCTTAGCCTCCCCTGTTGGCAACAAGGCCTGCACCGCTGGTGACTGCTTTTTGTATATCCCTAGCAATGAAATCATTTGGTCTGTTTTTGACGAGAAATGAGCACTTACGTTTCTCTCTTTGTTGTCTGTCTAGCTCGTGGCCGTAGGAATTTGGTGTATGTTGCATCCAATCCAAGGAAAGTTTTGCAGTCTATCAGTTGCATTGTGACTTTGATTCAGCACGTTGGTGCTTACTGCTCAATGTTCAGCTCGTGCTGTTGCAGTCTTTTTGAACAAGCCCGTTTGTTTTGCGGCAACAACAATGAACAGCCGATCCACGCACTAGGCAGCTAGACTTTCTTTTGCTAGTGTGACATTTACAGAAGTTGGCCAAAGTAAAATACTAGATACGAGCAAAGAGTACTGAAAATATGTTCGACTCTGTGACTGATTGTCTCCATTGAGTTCTGTCTGATAATTGCTTGCGCAGAGGGGTTGTCCTTTGTGTAGTGGGGCTGTTGCTGCTGCAGCACATCAATTGTGCTCGTATTTGGATTGAATTATTCTAAAACATTTGTCATTGCAATGAAATGCTATTTACTTTATTCATTATCAGTGTCCGATTTAAGTAGCCAAGGGCCGGCCAGCCAGTGGAATTAATGATGGTCACCGCACTAGGTGCTTTTCTGTCCTCCTCCTCCTCCTTCTTTACCCTCCTTCTTCTGTTGTTGCTGTTCAGTATGCTTCAAGAGCGACGGCGTTCTGAGGCTGCCTAATTGACACTGCCACTCAGTCCTTCTGACAGACTCACTCCAGAGAGAAAACGAAGAGATTGCATTAATCTGCCTCTTGTCTACGCGTCTGAGCCTGGTGACACTTTACAACGGCTCACTTGCGCGCGCGGTTGCTCAGCCCAGTTGAGTCGCCTAATTAATTTTGCTCTATCTACTAAATCGTTTCACCCGTTTTTCTCGCCTGTCCACTGACTGACTGCCGCCTGTGTGCTTGTGTGTGTGCACTGATGCAACCTGCGTCCCGTGTGGCCATTGAAAGTTTTGGCCTGTGAAATGGAGACGGCAAAAAAGTGGAAAAAGCAAAAAATGCGACAGCTCTCCCGACAGCTTTCAACTGACATGTTTGCCCTTTTCTCTTTCTTCTACAGCGCTCAGCCCAACAGCACCAGATGAGAGCTCCTCGTCAGATGACCCGCTTTTCAGCGAGCCCGTGGCGCCGACGCTTTCCCTTGGAGAACGAGTTGCCTGGGTCAAAAGCTCGGGCCCCGAGTTTGGCGTGGTCAAATGGATCGGTCGCATGCCGCAGATCACCAACGACTGGACAGTGGGAATTGAATTTGTAAGTAGATCTGCCTCTTCAAAGCTCTTTTCAAAACTTACTAACCGCCTACACTTATGCTCTTTTTCTCTGAAATGCCTGAAACACGCTCACGCAGGACAATGCCATCGGTTCCGGTGACGGCACAGTCGAGGGACGACGCTACTTTGTGGCCAAAGAAAACTTTGCCAAATTTCTGCCTCTATCGGATTTGACCAAAGTGGATAACTACGCCGGGCGACCTCGATCAGGTATGTTTTTCTTAAGTTCTTGTTGCTACTAGTTAGAGTGCAATTTTTAAAGCGATGGCGGCAAGACTACGCTTGCCGTAGTAATCAGATTACTCAGCTGAAAGCCCTTTGCCAGAAGGCACTTTTGTACTCGAACGGCTGCTACTTTTGAAGCCAAAACACGACTTGCAATTTGCAATGCTTTACTTGTCTGCTACAAATGGTTGCGCTGAATTATTAATTTTGATGATAGATTCAGTTTAATAAGTTCAAATTGAGCGAGCCTAGCAAGCGCAAGAATTTGCATAAAGCGAAACTTGGCCACAGCTTTTCGGCACATTGCCCCCACATTGCACAGATTGCACTATTTACATTTTTAATTCTCATCTATTTGGAAACTTTCTCCAAGTAGCAAAAATAAACAAGCTCTAATTTAGCCAAGAATAGAGTCACTAGGCTGGAACTAAGTTTGAATTTATCTGCGTTGCGAGCTGCTGCTGGCGGTGCCAGTAGAGCCATGCAAGCTTGCCGATGATTTATTCGAATGGCTGCCTTTGCCCGACGCAAATGTTCTTCATTAGCTTTAAAGGCACAAGTTGATCAATCAGCCTGAAAACGAACTGCCTTTGCCCTCCCACTCTTTGACCGCCAATCTATGCATATCACAGCAAAGTGCCAATTTCGCGGAACTCGTTCACCATCAATCTCAGTTGCAACTTATAGTTGACGATTCAATGACAACTGCAACAACGTTTGTTTTTGTTTACTTATTTTCTTTCATTGCGGCGTTGGCGTCTGCAAATTGATGTCCAGTTTTGCTGGTAAAAGTCTATCCAACAAAAATGTTGAACTGCAGTACATTGCCGCATAGAATACAATGACTTTTGTCTGTTGTTTGCTTTGATTGGCTTCTCAATACCTAGTAAATGAATGCACGCCAATTGCAGTTAAATAGTATGTGTCTAGTGAAGTACCACAGCTCCAATAATGTTCAGAAAATGGCGTGTTTTATTGGACCAGTGGAAGTGGATGCATTAATTGCTGACCACTCAATTGATCTTCTCTAACAGTGTTTTCCATGCCAGGTACTATGCTCTCAGGATGTCAGTACAGCTAAAGCCAGGGCAACTGATCAGCATCCAACGGTCGCCGACGACGCAAGTGCCCCACTGCTATCTCAACGCTCCCATCACGTAAGTACCTGACACTAGTTACTGTCTCTCTATTTCTCCCCTCGCCCGCATTCCCATTTCCTCAATTTCTCTCTGCGGCAACATTTATTTTTATCTGTTTTCTGGTTGCTAATTAAGCTTTCAGGTTGTTGTCGTCAATTGAATTGCATGTCCGCAATTACCACATATTTGCAACTTTTCCCCGTAATGTTTTTTGTTGCTTGCGACATAAAGTACCACAAACAGCATTTGAGCGCTATATGTTTGGGCTTCATTAATGTTTAAGCGTAATAAATGTAATTAATGTATTACCAAATGCCGATGTAACTTTTTGGGCTTGCTCGCAATTTTGTGGGACGCTAATTTGTGACTCAATTTGAATGATGTGGCCGTGATACGCGTATCTGTGAGGACTGCGTGCAAGTGGCCACTGGTGGCCATCAGTAGAGAGCAGCCTCAGCAGTCTAACTTGCTTGAGCAAAGATGCTTCAGATGCGTTTTTGCTGGTCCAAAGCGCGGTCAGCACTAGCTCTAATTGCATAAATAATTCACTCAAGTCGCTAGTTTAGCAGTAGCAACTTTTCGCGACTTTGGCGCACATGCTTGTACGCACTCGCCAACTGCCTTGGCTTGTCTATAAATGCAGCCGACCAGCCTCTAGTTGAAATCAGTCATTATCAGGCTTCTCTGCATCGCATTTCGAAGCGAACCACTGCCGCCTCCGCCGTCGTCGCCGAGGACTCCGTTTCTCTCAGCTGCCACCGCATCTTTGCATTGTACAACTACTGTCGTACACTGCTGCTGTGTAGAGCACATTCTTCTGCAGACATAGAATCAGACCATTTCACTGCGGGCGCCTGAACGCGACGCCGCCAATCCCACGACGCCAACTGTTTGCCATGGTATTTATCCTCTTTCTCTTGATTCGCTCTTGGTGTTTGTTGCACTTGGCGCGCGTTCTCTCTTTTGCTTTTTTCAGTGTTTGCTCATGCCTATTCTCTCGCTGTTCCAGCAACACTTGTGTTTGCTGCAAATGTGCAAATGTGCCCACTCACCGAGCTGTTTTGATCTTAAATTGGCTCTTTGTCCTCTTGTGAGAGTGAGTGGAAACTTACGCCTCGAGACTTCGAGTCGTTTTGATTTAAGTATATTGATTGATTCCTCAAATCTCAAGCTGCTCGTGCCACAGTGCGAAAAAGTAAACACGTGAAACGTTCCAAACAGAGATGCCCCCTTTTATATATTTTTTGCTAGAAGACGATTTTTCTATTTGTTTGTTTGCTTTTATCATTGCAGTCGCAGTTGCTGCCTGACTTACACAGCAACTGCTTTACTCATTTACTGCTTTTCTTTGACCGGACCTCGTTTTTTGTGTGTGCTGCATCTTCAAACCGACAAGACCATTCTTGAGCATCGTGTCGAGTGCAATCGATAGCCTGCGAGTGGCCGAATGAATTAAGCCGAACAAACAACTGGCCTCTTAATGGCCCTTTTCCTCTTAGCAGACAGACAGGCAGGCACACACACACATTCACAGTCAGGCAAACGGAGATAGACAAAAAAGAAGACCCTGCGATCGAAGGCTTTATCCAATCGATCGAGTGTGCTCTGTGTGTACGATTACAGTCAGCAGCAGATCAGTTTGTTTGTCTAATAAGGCAAATCGCTAGCGCGCGTTCATCGTTTTCCTCTCTGCTTTGTTTGCTCTATTTCTCACTCAATCAAACACGCACTGACACCAGCACCGATTGAGCGCAAAGTGGCCAGCACCACCACTGCTGCTGTTGCTGCTGCTTCTGCTTAGTCCTTTTTTACAGTTATTCTTTTACTTTTCTCTACCGTTATCGTCTCTGTTTGTTCAGCCAATTAGCTAGCAGAAGTAGTGCCTAGAAGGCGTCAGTGTCTGCAGTAATGTTTGTCTGGACGCCATCCATCTGCATCCACTGACCAGTCAGTAGTGGGCAGCTCTTTCTCTCTGCTGCCCTTCATCAGAGAATTCCCAGCACACAGAGTCAGACAGACACTTTTTGGCAATTGGCTTGCCGATTGATTTGGTGTCAAGTCGCACATCGATTGCCACTCTCTGCGAGCAACTTCGTTTTCTTTTTCGCCTGTAGAAAGACAAGTTTGCCAAGCACGCACATTTGCACATTTTCTCTTGTTCTCAATTTTTTTCAAGTTGCGCTTGTCTTATTGATTTTGTCGCCTTCACTGGCTTGACAAGTCCTCCATTACCGTTTTGGCGAGTGAACCTTACTGACGAGCATTGAGCACGCACATTGAGCGCCGCAACAACACCGCAGCACAGTTTGCTTCATCTCCACTCTTTCACTGATGAGTGTGGTGATGAGTGCACCAAGAGTTAATCAGTTGGAAAATCAGCTAATTGATTGGCGTCAAATTTCATTAGCCTCAGTGCCATAAGTCATGAGCATCTCGGCGGCCACCGATTTGTGGACGGGGAAGAATGCCGCACCGAAGTACTGCACCGTACACACCGCTGACTGGAGTCATCCGCCCTGCGATGCGGTGAGTTTTTTGCAATGCACTTTTTTCTTGACTGACTGAGCCCACTGACAACTGGGGCAGTAGTGAATACGGCAAATGCTCTTTTCAAACAAGTTCAGTGCACTGCCACTTTGCATTACCATTCACTGCCACTCACTCACCTCAGGCAGACTGCTACTGTCATTGCTCTAACCGGACTGAAATTGGCCATTTTATTTTTTCGTTCTTTTCCTTTCTTTTTCCAACATCCTTTTTACTCTTGTTTGACTAAAGACAACAAAGTGAAACATGTTTACTATCCTTGAACTAGGGTGTTTTTTAATTTGAAAATTGCATTGCCACAGCTCGTTTACATTTTCAGCACAAAAATGACTACTCTGGAGCAAATAAAAGAGCAAGAAGCTACATTTGTGGATGTTCAGTGTCTGATTTAATTTGCTTTACTTAATTAAATTAATTCAAAAAATGTAAATACTTGCATGCAACGTCAACAGGAGAAAGAGCAAGCGTAAATGAGCAACTGAGTTGACGCAATTTGATTAAATATTTAAAAGAAGCATATCATAAATAAAAGCAAACAAACTTTTTATCGCTGTGATGACTGTTTTTCAGCCATATGCACTAAAACAGTGTTTGCTCCGTCTGCTCTAACGACATTGTCCCATCCACTTAATTGAATTTGCCTTTAAACAGCGCTAATTGGCACAGCAAAAACAAATATTCAATGCACTAGTCGTCCCTGTTGCTGCCAAGTTCAAGTTTTCTCAGACTCTTAATTGTCTCTACGATTTTTAGCTAGACTGGCAAAAACTAGAGCGACTGTTAAAGACATTAAAAATATGCACAACTTCAAATTCTTTTGATTAGACCTTTTTGAAGAAATGGCTTATTTAATCAGATTAGATCGCCAGTATCTCAATGTTCTTTTAAGGCAATACCATCGCCATCTAGCGCATCGTTAAACTTTAGCTCACGCAATCTCATTTTTTAGAAGCACTAATTGAATTGAATTGACTCTCGTTGTGAATTCTTTAAAAACGATTATCAATAATTACAATTACTCAGAAGCAATCAATAATAAAATATAATCGATGCACTAATGATTGATGATGCATTATCTTGAGAAAATGATGCTTTTGCAGAACCTTATGATGGATAAACTATTTTTGAGTCTTGTGTTCTTTTGTTGCGGCAGCCTTTCCTTTCCTTTGCCTCTCCATTTATCCGCACCCTCTAACACCCCAGCACTACTGACCTTGACCCATGTCTGAAAACTGAATGTTTGTTTTTGCCTGTCTAGGTGGGCCACGATGTGCACTCGCCCAACAATCGGCACTGTCAGTGTCCCAGCTGCAACCACCCTTGTGCGCACATCTGCAAGACACGAAAGCCCAAGGGGAAGCGGTGGACGGAGGACATGGCGCACATGTGTCACTTTTCGAGCAAGCCGCACGCCCACATGTGCTGCGGCGGCGAAGACCTGCCCTCGGCTGCCAATCCAATAATAGAGCAGGGCGTCAGCTGGAAGCACAGCGAAGTGATCGCCTCTCTGCGCACTGTGCCCACTGAGATGCACTCACGACGCAAGTCACAGCAAGTGCACACCGCCAGCAACAGTGTGCTGCTGCATCAGGGCGCAGAGGCGCCACTGGCAAGCAAGAAGTCACCTCGCCACCAAGACGTGTCGCCCGCCTTTGTGCGAGAGCAACACCTGCCTAGCAACTGCAGCTCAGCCATACTTGAGCGCACCGGCTCGGATCTCTCCATCTCCAGCCTGCCCTCGAGCAGCTCAGTGGCCGAAGTGGGCTACATCAGTCGCTCGGTGCTCACTGACGAGTCGGACATTGATTCAGAAACGGAGCGAAGTCTCGAGTCAAACAGCAAGAGTGGCGGCAAGCAGGGCATCCGCTCTCTGGTGGCCTGCTTCATTGCCAACTCACTTCGACTGAAAAAGCCCGGCGAACGAAGTGACAAGGAGAAGAAGGAGCATGGCGGCGGCGACAGGTCGGCGAGAGGTGGCGGCGCTGGCTGCAGTGGCAGTGGTCACCACGGCGGAAAGCGCGTCAAGAAAACGTCACGCTCGGAGAAGGACAAATTTCGAAGTAAGCAACATAGGCCAATGGGCTTGAGTTCGACTGAAGGTTCGAGCTACGCGGACATTCCGAGCAATTCTCAACCTTTACCTAGTCTCC
This sequence comes from Macrosteles quadrilineatus, assembly GCF_028750875.1. Classification (NCBI taxonomy): domain Eukaryota; kingdom Metazoa; phylum Arthropoda; class Insecta; order Hemiptera; family Cicadellidae; genus Macrosteles; species Macrosteles quadrilineatus. The sequence goes on from NW_026543620.1 coordinate 17,354, forward strand.
CACTAGATGCGTCTCGACACGCTAACTTCGAGCCACTCAGCAGGCCAGCCGTTTTGTTTTCATCGCCCAAGTATGCTTCCACTTCGGCAGCAGCCCACGCCGCTGTCGCCGCGACCTCCACCTCTTCCTCCTCCGTCGCCGCAAATCACGTTAGAAATCTTAAAAGTAGCAGTCGAAGCTCACCCTTTCGCAGTTTCGGTCAGCACCATCACATAGACGGACACATCTCAGAGGAGGTGACTAACAGCAGCAACAGCAGCAATGCCGCACGACAGCGAATGTCCTCTGCCGACCGGGCAGACTCCAGTGACCGAACGAGGCCTTCGACGAATGCGAGCAGTGAGAACGCCTCTTCGCCTCGCCGTCGACGCAACAAAGGCCCTGCCCCAAAGCCGCCCCTGACGCAGTGTTCCAACAGTCCACTGTCCACCACCAACAACATCTCCACCTCCTGTCCCTCTTCGGTGCCTCAAAGTCCCACTAACTCGAGCGTAGTCACTAGTCACAGTGCCTCCTCAAAGAGTCACCTAGTGCTCTCCACCAAAAGTCCGGCGCCCCTTCCCCCTCACCTGACTCGATCACTGTCTGAACAAAAGCAGCTCAATATGAAGAATCTCATCAATGCAACGCACACCTTTCGCAGTGAGGTCAACCTTATTCAGGATGCTCAATCCGCTCAAAGTGACGCTGAGCATAGTTTGCCCGATGAACTGCTGCAGCTGCGTGATAATGAGGAGAGCATTGTCCTTGTTTATGAAGAAGGATGCTCTGCTAAGTTGGTTGAAAAACAAAATAAACAAAAGATGACTGCAGCAATAACAACAGCCACTGATTCTCAAAAACATCATCATCATCATCACCATCATCATCGTCATAGCCGAAAAGCAGTTACCATCAAGGAAGAGGACTCCATTTACGAGACACCTCTGCCAATTAAAAGTTTATTAGCCGATGGTGAAATACTGCCACCTGATTTGCCTACTAAAACGTTTGATCCTTTAAAAATGTTTGGTTGTAAATACAACGAAGAAACGAGACGGCTGGAAAGAGTGAGTGATACTGAAAATGAGGATGGATCGTCGAGCATGCCTCGCAGTTTCTCAATGCCCGTCTCTCAGTTCACCTGTTGTTTGCATCACTGGAAAGAGTACCTGAATGCACTGGCTAAAACAGATCCAGTGATGATGGCTTGCAATGTCAAAAAAGAAATTGATAGCAACAGTTTGAACCAGCATGAAATATCAGCAAAAGTAGGCCCCATTTCTGAGGTGCCCTTTGGCAGTACTCATGACTGCGATTGCGAGCACTACCACGAATGCCTTCCTCCCAGTGATCTGATGAACGCATTGCTCAGTCCTCAGCACAGTCTCCGCTATAAAAAGTCCAAACACGATGCATTGAAAAAGCACGCTTTATCACCAGAGCACTCTGCCAACCTTGCTGATTCTGATGTACCTTTCAGTTCATTTGAAAGGTGTGAGTTCATTCGAGCTCTTTCCGATGGCTCACTCACCAACACCAGCACTGCAACTGTGGTGGAGTTCATCAACGAAGACTCCAGCAACGGGGATGGCGCTCCAGTAGTCGGCAGCTCGCTACTGGACGCCGACGATGGTGGAGTGATAAAGAACAACAGTGGAATGAACAGCAGTCTAAAGCAGCAGTCAAGCGGCAACGGCAGTGAATCTTTGAGCAGGAACAGCGTCACCCAGAAGTGTCTTTCAGATGTCTTCTGTCAGACCACCTTTGAGGACGCACCAGAGAGGCCGGCGCGCCGGTACAAGAATCACAAGTATTCCTGTCGCTGTCGGCACTTGAAGCCGACGCGCACCACTCATAGTCAAGGCCAAAGTCGACACTGCCGTCACCGACATTGCGCCCACCACAGTGAGTGCTGCTCGGCGGCGGCGGCCATGGCGGCACCCGCTGCGGCCTACTTTGCCGGCGATGAAATTCGAGCAAGCAGTCGCAATGTGTGGCTCACCAGCAGCACCTCCGACCACTCTCTCTCCTCGTCTACCTCGACGCTCTCTGAGGCTTCAACGATGCGCACCTCGAGCACACTGTCAAATGATGTCTCCAACTGCAAGGCCGCAGCAGCAGCAGCCGCCGCCGCGGCAGTGGCAGCAGGCCATCTGCGCGCCACCTCGACGATGTCACCCTTTGGTGAGCCACTGGTGCGCTTTCCCAATGACAACGACGGCGGCTTCTACTCAAACACTGATACGACGACACTGGCGGAGATTCTCTCTGGCAGATCGCCCATCAGCACTGAGCGCCTCTTTAAAAGTGCCGAAAATAACTTCCCTCCTCCACTGGTCGAGGCGGAGTCGGCTTCTGAGTTTGCTAGTGCATTCGATCAAGTTCAGCTAAAGAGTTCATCAACACCGCTGGCGAGTATCTTCCAGGAACTGGACACCGACGTCTTTCTAAGTAAGTGGAGGGACTAAATGGTGTTGTTTTGGGCATAGCTAGAATAACATTCATTTTCATTTATCTGGGTAAACTTTCAGATAGCACAACGAGCATTCCCTGTAAAGTGAACCACGAGGAAACGCAGAACAAATGTCTCATGACGGAGCTCGAAATGGCGATCGCTTGTGGCAATCATCAACGGGCGGCCATTCTGGCAAAGGAACTGGCCATCAAACGGGCCCACTGCTCGCTGACAAACAAACAGTTCGCTGGTGGCACTGCTATCAAGGATAAGCCCGCCCGAACTTCGCCCATTGTGTATGTGTTTGCTCTCATTGTTTCCACCCGTTGGCTCATGTTTGCTCGGTTTACATTTATTACCGCTTTCTAGTGCTTACCTCTATATTGAAGATCGAAGCACGCACAAAGGGCCGATTCCGTTTCAGGTGTATCCCTCGATGTCTGTCAACATGCTCAAGCTGAAGGTACATAGCCAAAAGGAATTCAAATCTCTTTGCTGATTTTTCACGCATTTCTAACATAAACCTCTTTACTTGTTTCAGGTTGAAAAAGAATTCAATATACCAAGTGAGCTGCAGAAATGGGTGCTCGGTCGTAATATTGCCACCAATCTGAGTGCCGCTTTGTCCACTTACGGTATCACCAACTCTGGTTGTCCAATTTTCCTCTACGTTCTCCCCTCACCGCAGTCTGCCGGCAACTTTTCCACTCTTACCTCTTTGGTCAGCATGAGCAAGCCTCTGGTCAGTGAAGTGGCTATCAAAACAAATGGCAATGTGTCCTCTGATGACGATAATATCTACGAGTCGCTCAGAGCCCCACCGCCTGTTCTCATACCATTTCCTCCGTACACTGACAATGCAGAAAGCAATACGCTGACTAGAAAATCAAAAGTCAAGTCAACTGGCAACAACAGCAACAACAACAAAGAGTCCGCTGACAGTTCAGGTCAGCAAAGCAGCATAACCTACTTCTCAGCGACGGACAACGGCCCAGTGGGTGCGGACAGTGTTCAGCTGGTTAGCAGTGAAACTAACAGTGCTCACCTTTCTCAAACAACCAACCAAAACTCGGTGAAAAGCTATTACTACCAAGAGGGAGAGGTGCAGTTTGCCAATCAACTCGTTTTTGAGGGATTAAGTATGGTCAATGAGCTACTTCCGCGCGTGGAAGAAGAGGATGAAGACGACCTTGAAGAGTTTGAGAAGGAGGAGAAGCAGATTGATGACGAGACTGATTTGATGGCTAGAAATGTCAATGGCATTTCTGAGCTGGCACTGGCCACGCTGAATCAAGTGACTACTGCAGCTGTTTCAACCTACCAAAAGCTTGTGGAACTGGAAGACGTCAAGTGTGTACGCAATATTGAGTCATTCGAGTGTCCCATTTGTTTTGGTCGTTTCAAATCTGGCGAAGGTGTTGTTTTGCGTGAGTGTCTGCACACATTCTGCAGGTAAGCAATTGGGGAGTTTCTTTTAAATCTGAAGTTTTTTAAAACCCATTGTCTTCACTCACCAACAGAGACTGCCTGAAGGGCACAATTGAGTATAATGAAGAAGTTCAAGTCAAGTGTCCTTTCCGAGACGATTTGTACTCGTGTGATTGCGCTCTGCAAGACAGAGAAATCAAAGAACTTGCCTCAAGTGAAACTTATGAGCGCTATCTCAAAAAAAGCGTTTCAGTGGCGGAGAAGAATGTAGAGAAAAGTTTCCACTGCAAAAGTGCCGATTGTCCAGGTTGGTGTGTGTACGATGACAATGTCAATGTCTTTAACTGTCCAGTGTGCGCCCACCAAAACTGCATCAACTGTCAGGCTATACATGAAGGTTCCAATTGTAGACAATACCAGGAAGAGCTAGAGTTTAATGCAGCTACTGATGAAGAGGCCAAAAAGACTAGGCAATTCCTTGAGGTACCTGTTTGCGGTATTGATTTGCATGCTTACTGAAAAACACTATTGCCCCTTTTTGCAGGAGATGCTACAAAACGAAGAAGCAATGCGTTGTCCTCAATGTGGTGTTATAATGATGAAAAAATGGGGATGTGATTATGTCAAGTGTTCCATGTGCGATACAGAGATATGTTGGATTACTCGAAATTTTAGATGGGGTCCAAAGGCCGGTTTAACTTTTGTTTGCTTATCGCTGCGTTAGTGACCCCTCACACTTTTTGTCCCCCACCAATTTGACCGATTTGCAGTTGGGCATATAATTGTTATATCATTTATTCAAAAACTTACCGTTTTTTCTCTTTCAGGGAAGGGGTGATCTCTCGGGTGGATGTCGATGCATGGTGAACGGAATTCGCTGTCATGTCAACTGCAAATATTGCCATTGAGTAGTGTTGAAACACCCCACCTAGGAAA
>NW_026543621.1:0-22134 GCF_028750875.1 Macrosteles quadrilineatus
TTTTGGATTAATGTTGGCTGGAAGGGAGCGAGTAAGGCACAAATTCAAATACGAACAAATGCCGTACTCACATAAATTTGGGATGAATTGGGAAATTTTTAGTTTTGAGGGTCAAAATGAGAAAAACAAATTTTTACCCCATAACCCCCCCCCCCTCCGGAAAATCCTCATTAAAGTTCATCCCACCTTATACCTTTAAACCAAATTTCATCAAAGTTACTCAGTTTCCGCATTCACAGACGTATATATATAAAACATATATATATATATATATATACGTATATATATTAGAATATATATATGCATATATATAACACAAATGGTGTTTTTGGCCTCTGGGGACATCAAAACAAAAAAGTAAATCAGTCCCGGGCCTAGGTCTTACCGTGCCACCGTGGTAATAGCTACTTCCCTATAAGGAAATTTGCTAAAACTGGTACCTAACAACTTTAACATGGGGATGGAATGTCTCTAATTATATCAATAGTCAAAACACAATATGCCTAGATTGAACAAAATATACAAATATTGAACACATTATAGATCTAGTATGTAGGCTCTTTTTTAAGGCTTCAATAGCCATGAGCAAGTTAGTTTAGTAATAGTAGGCTATTTAATAGAAGAAGGTGGTAGGCATATGTAGCTACTTATTACCAGTGTGGAAATAAGCTCCCAGTATCAATTTAAGGCTTTTCACATAGACAAAACTGCTGTTTTCAACTGTAAAATCATCTATGTATATATATTTAATACGCGACATGAAACTTTGTGTACAATAAGGCTTTTTTATTTTAAGATTTAACCCCACATATTATACACCAAAATGTTCGTCTAGGTGTGTAGATGTGCAAACTGGCTTTAGATTTTTGAAATATATATTTTTAAGGGCGTGGGCTGCCCTCAAAGTTCCTTCCATAAGGATAACATTGTGATTGATTTGAATGTTATTATATTCTGAAACAGATGTCAATACATTAGTTTAAAAAAAAAAATAAATCCCAGCTGCTTTGTTTGGTTTTGAAATGTAAACAGTTTGCATGTTTTTAAAAATAATTAGAAACTCGGCAAAGAAATGTTTCCTATAGGACACAACAGGAGAAAAGTTTTACATTATATTTTCGTTTAAACATGCCAAAGACCCGACGACAAAGAAATATTGCCAGTCGGACACGGCAAGTCAGCATACGGCAAGCAATGCAAAACGTAAGGAGCCAAGACGTGGAGCTGGAACAGTTAGTGGCAACGTGTATTTACAAAATTACACTGACAAGAACAAGAATTTAGCAGCATTCACTTGGCGAGATGGCATTAAAATGTCAGAAATGTGGTGCGCTACATTTTAAAGAAGAACAAAGAGGACGAGGCAAAGGATTTTCATCCTGCTGCCATAAAGGAAAAGTGAATCTACCCCCATACCAAGAAATCTATTATAATAAGAGCCTACTTAATGGAGCAAATCATTTGAGCAGAAACTACAAAGAGAACATTAGATCGTACAACCAGGTACAACTCTGCGCTCGCAATGGTCAGCACTCGACCTAAAATTGAAGAACTAACGGTGGAGGGCCTTTCATGTATAAGGTGCACGACACAATTTATCATCTAATTGTCACCTTTCAACCGTCAAAAGGGGAGCATCCCACATATGCCCAAATTTAGGATACCTACGGACGTCGAAACCACTGTTCAAGAAAGAATGCTAAACAAAGCTAATGGCTTTTGCAGCACTGACTCAACTTGATATTAATCCATACGCGCAATTTTTTAGCATGATGAACTCCATCCTGCAAAATACCCCTACTGAACAGCAAAAAGAACTTGGAATGCATATAGCCAACGATCGAGCTCAAGACCAACGTCGATACAACGACGCAACTTCTAACGACGTTGCTATAATATCCTAATGTATTATTTGTGCGAATTCGCACAGGTTCACCTAGTTGGATTTAAATGAATACATACCGTTCATAAATAATTGGTAAAGAAATAGGTGGCCACGTGAAATTTTTTTACAAGGCAATTCTTAAGATTAAAACTGTGAGAATTTGCCCTTCACCCAGGTTATGTTTTTCTCTGCAGCTCTTAAAAAAAAATTTGTATTGTATATTATATTATTTCTTAATTAACAATAGTGTTATGTTCATTGATGAAAGGTAGTGAATGTTCAAAGTCGTGCTGACTATGGCTTAAAATATGAGTGTGCGTGAAGATATTCAGTTTTTTGTACACTACAGTATTTCAGAGTTTTCTACGGTAATCTATAATATTATAACTATTTATATCTTTGTTTTATAACTTTCAAAATAAAATATAAAATGAGTGATAGTGGTCAATTTATAATGTTAAGTTCAACCCAAGAGAAAGAATATTTCACATATTTTTAGATTTAATGATATTAATATTTGTGTACACCTATGAAAAAGAAAATAAACTGATTCTATATATAACCATTATTATACATTGTATTTGTACCCGGGCAGAGACGGGTTTTGCTGCTAGTATCACTTACATTGTGAGTGAAAGGGAAGAAAAGAAGTTTCAGCTTTCGCATGACATAATTGGTATCCACGGCAAAATAATACTTTAGTGTTGATACAGGCACATATTTGTTGATTTCCCGATCAACAATCTCTTTGCCTGAGTCAACAATCTTGCTCCCATAGCTCATGGCTACATTAGCCACCAGAGGATCACTAAACAGCTGAGTTGGCATCATATTGGGACCTCTGGGGCCATAGTCTTGAGGACCCATGGCTGGACCTGCAGGACCATATCCTGCGGCACCCATTGCTGGACCTCCGGGGCCATAGCCTGCAGGGCCCATTGCTACACCTCCAGGGCCGTGGCCTGCGGAGCCCATTATTGAACCTCCAGGGCCATAGTCTGAACCAGGACCAGGACCTGCAAAAAACACTTTGTAAAACAGACGTTTTCTAAAATCCTAATCTGATGTATTCAACCCATTGGCGCCGAATTACGAGCGTTACTCATACGGCCGCTGCTCCTGATGGCCAACTAATGAGTGCATCTCGTGCCACCGCTACGCAGCTCCACTAGTTATTTTATTATTATTTTCCCCTCCTTTTTGCTTCTCAATAACTCATTTATTCAGCTTGTTCAACAATATACATGCATTAGCCAAGTCAAATTTACTAAAACTATCAACTAACTTGAAAAATATACATTAAGTTAAAATTCATGAGGACTGTCCGTCAGCGAGAAATGCACGGACACTGTAGTAGAATTTACCCGTGAGAAATTACCTCAAGTGCCTTTTGAAGCATCTCGGATCTGATGTGGATTTGATTTGAAGAGGGAGAGCATTAAACAGTTTGATGGCATTGTAAGTTAGATGTCTTTCAAAGAAGGTGGTTGAATGGGCTGGAATTCTCAGATTGAAGTTATTGCGAAGCAGATATGAGTGGGTGGTTGCGGAGTGAAAATTATAATAATTTGACTTTAGGAAAGTAAAACTTCCAGAATGTAAATACAGGGAAAAGTTAGAATTGCAGATGATTTAAATACAGCTCTACAAGTATGTTTGTAGGGAAGGCAGTGAATTGTTCTGATAACAGGAAGTTTGAAGGCAGGAAAAGAAATGGGTTATGGTGCTTTCACCACCCCATCAGGACCGTATTTCCCTAACGGCGGACACGGCGGTTGCTGAGGGCCTCTGCCTAGGAGGGGGCCTTACTTGGGGCTATTTTTTCTTGATAAATTTATTTCATCATTAATCTTATTCGCCGCGATCGCGGGAGCCGTTGATGAAATCTGAGTGACCGCAAAAGATCTTTGCTATTTCCCCGTCAGCGTAGGAGTTGTCACTATTCATCCATCATCGCGGAAGAAGTCTAAGATTGTATCGCAACCGCGGGAGACGATGATGATGTCCACACGGCAACGGGAAATGAACTTGATTTTGCCGTGATAGCGCACGACGACAATCATGTTTTTGAGACCCCCGGAGACAAAGATTACGTTTACACGGCCGTGGGAGATGTTCATTATTTTGCTGCTATCGAGCAAGATGACGATCACGTTTTCGTAACCGCAGGAGACCATGATGATGTTCCGGTCGCCAATAGGGTATAAGTAGGGATGCCATTCAAGATTCTTGTCATTCGTCTATTGGGTCTGATGATGATTGGAGTGTCCAATCAAAATCGATCACCACTTACCATCTTTTTTGTATATTTACCGTCTTGTGAATAACAGTATAAGCGCAAATATATGTTTTAAGTGTTATAAGACGTCTCTTTTATTTACTTTCTGTAAGAAGACTCCTTTTAAAATAAGGCAACTTTAAATCAGCAGCAAGTTTTAATATATCCAAAATACTTAATGGTTTTTCTGGAAGTCTTTCAATTATTTCCTTTGAGTAATTTTTTTTACTTTTACTACCAGATCCCGTATAAAATCTCAAATAGAGCCACTTACCACTTTTACTTTTCTTCTTGCAGGCACATTTAGGATTTTTTTCTTTTTCCCAACAGGTTTTTTCTTCCTTATTTGTTTTTTAATTTTTGAAGTCTTCCCTTTTCCCCCACCAAGTTTTGCTTTAGTTTTCATTATGTTAGTAACTGCCCAGACGGCAGCTCTCTCACCAATACTAGAGTCTGAAGCTTTTACCCTTTCCCAAGCTAATAAGCTGTCAGCCACTGATCTAATTTTACTATCCTTCAAAATTGAGTATGCTTTATCGTGGTTTTTGCATGCAGCATCCCCAATTTATTTATGCCTGGATCACCCCTTGCTTATCTCTTCCTTAAATTCGTTCCAGGTCCACAGTACTGATAGTCGGGTATGTGAAATTCTACAGGTAAAATACCTGTGTCTGTGTACAAGAAGATTATCTGTGTACATACAGGGTGAATAAAAAGTCAAGACTCCCCCATCTAATATTTTTCTAAGTTAGAACACAGTATAGTCTTTTTGTACACAGACACAGGGTATCTTACCTGTAGAACTTCACATACCCGGCTATCAGTACCATGGACCTGGAACAAATTTAAGGAAGTGATTAACAAGAGGTGATCCAGGCATAAATAATTTGGATGCTGCATGCAAAAACCATGTATAGCATAGGCCTACTCAAGATCGAACTATAGTAAAAATATACACAAATACCGTTTTGGTGGTCATGCAAACTTAGCACAAAGTTTCATTTTATGATTTTGAAAACTTTTAGTGTCCCCAAAAAATGAGGGGTTATGGGCTCAACTGGAGATTACTCTATATCTTACTAATATTATAAATCAGAAAGTTTGTGAGTTTGTGTGTATGTTTGTGTGTTGCTCAATCATAAACTACTGGACGGATTCGGCTGAAATTTTGCATGATGATAGCTCACATTCCCTATTAACATTTAGGCATATTCTTATCTCAAAAATCCTTTTGGGCTCCCAGTTTTGCCCCAGTGGCTCTGTAGTTCCCCATGTTAACCTTATGAGTATTCATATTTAAAGGGAATTATAGAATTTAGTCAGCTGTTTCAACTTTAAAAGTTGGTTCTATAATATGCAATAGCATTAAAAAGTTATAACGTTTCCCAACAGGGTGCAGCACTATTATTATTTTGTTTTTGCATATATGACAACAGCTAATCTATGTATAAAGCCAAAAGTACCCATGAACTTTTGAGAAAACTACAAGTCACACCCCCATAAAGCATATACTTAAAATGTTCGTCATGACGAGAAACCTTGCGCAAAATTATCCATTTTCTCTTAAATTGCCCTTTAAGGTCATAATTGCTTTCCAAAGGGAACTTTCCATATACTTAATGTTAAAAATACCTCAGCTGTTCTTATTTGTATGTTATTCTTTCAATTTATTACCTTATTAAAATCTGGTGTGATTATTTTGTTTGTAATGCTGCATTCTGTTTTGTTTATTTCAGCTTAACTTAACCAATCAATAGTTTTATTAATACTTATGAAGTCAAACACGGGTCGAAGCCCGGGGGTAACAGCTAGTTTGAACTAAGCAGCAACAAAAGGCTGTGATATACACAATGAGAACTGTCAAAGTAGGATTGTTTAATTACAGTTAGGTTTGAGTTTTTAATTTAATAAATAATTTGAGATATTGTGCGAATGTTTGATAATTTATTTTTTTCTATTGTTTAGGTGCAGTGGTAGAACATTATGACAATGGTAGATGAGTTATACTATACCATAAGTTACTGTAAATTTATGAACCAAATTTTATCAAACTGTATCCTCCCCCCATTGCAAACGCAAAGCTTGAGTATAACTGCAATAAGCATTTTATACTTATATGCTAACCCCGTACGAAGGACGGGTGCTCTGCTAGTACGTACAAGATATATTAACCTTTAAACATTACCAATTTAATTTTAAACAGTATGATTTAAATTGGCATTCAGTTGATTACGTTTTCTATCCCGCCCTTATGACAGTGTGTATCTGGATTCGAAGATCCGGATCCGAATTTTTCAAGATCCGGATCCGGTACCGACATTTTCTTGGATCCGCCCATCACTGTAGGTATATTACTTGACCAAACTAATCAAGTAGGCCAACTCAATGTTAATTTCTTCCTTATCCTTACATACAAACAATTTATCCTTTAGGTAAAAAAAAATATTTTAGTACCAACCGCACTCAGCCACTGATCGACACGGACTAACAAATTTGGCATGGAAGTTTAGAATCATCTGGGCATTTTTTGCCCCCGGTTTACATTTGCCCGTGAAACGGCACTAGTGCGAAAGCTGACAATAATATGTTTGTGGAAGAGGTTCCTCATTTCCTTGGGACAAAATTCCTCCTGAAGAAAATTGCTGCATGCGCCCATAACTTAGCTAGCCACCCCCTTTAAAAAAAATATAGATTTGATGTGTACCCTAATATTGAAGGTCAATGCTAAAATAATTGTTTACACTTAGTAAAACAATTCTTAAGCTAAATTTGAAATGGTTTCTGTGAATTTAACAAAACTAAAAAGTAGAATAGGCTAACAAATAATGAGTAGACAGAGAAAAAAACTAACCGAATTGATTGGGAGGGTATGCAGGCATATTGTTGTACTGTTGAGGATCATCGTAAGGGTTGTAAGCAGGTGGTGGGGAGAAGGTCTGTGTACTTTCTAATCCTGGTGTTTCTGTGGGCCGTTTTGATAGCTTACGGCCAGGAGCTACAACAAAAATAACATAGCATTAATATGTAAATTCTAAATATGACTTTTGTATATAGTAAAGACAAATACAGTTACAGTAGCATTTAAAGACACATCATCAAAAATCTATGGCCCATTTTTCTGTGCAAACTTAAAAAAATATACCTATGTCACATTTTATGATACTTGCTGTTATATATACACATTTGTATTGTGTCTTAGGTTATTGTACTCTATGTCATGAATAGCCTACACTACTTGTCCTAGCATAGACAACAGGAATAAAGTCTCTTTCATGTTAGCCTCCAATGACTGAGCATCTTATTTCAAAGCTCCCATTTCCCAATGCATTAATTATAATAGTTATGGCAAGATACATAACAGAAATGGCGACGAGGATTCTTTTAACGTTTTAAAGTAATGTGAAGTGCAGTAATTGTTTGTAAAGTGATTGAAATATGACGGGAAATGATGGAAAAGGAGGTAATGGAGGTGGATCTTCAGGTACGCAAGCCGCCGTAAGTACCTTCAGGGCACCGTACTTAGGCTCAATAGAACCTTTTAACGAAGAAGAAACATCTTGGGACAGTTATATTGAACGTTTAGAGCAATTTTTTGTAATTAATGATATTGATGCTAAGAAGAAACATTTTTTGCTTATGTTTATCGGACAAAAGTGCTATGATATGCTTAGAAACATGTGTCAACCTGATAAGCCAGATTCTAAATCGTATCCTGAACTTGTTGCCTTAATGAAAAATCATTTAAACCCTAAACCATCAATTCTCTCAGAACGCTATAAGTTTCATAAAATAACTCAAGGTAGTTCTCAAAGTATCTCTGATTTTGTCCTATGTTTAAAGCGAGCAGCAGTTGATTGTGATTTTGAAAATCGGGACATTTCCTTGCGGGACCAGTTTGTTTCAGGTTTATTAAGTGATAGTTTGAAGAAACGTTTGTTTATTGAAAAAGACCTAACTTTTAAAAGTGCTGTCCAATTTTCTTTGTCTTGGGAAACAGCTGAACAAGATGTAAAGATCGTCCATGTTCAGGAATCAACAGGCATGAATTACAGTAAATTTAATAAATATGGACAGGGAACGGGTAACAGTTGGACTAGCAGACCAAGTCAGGGAACGAGTGGAAGTGTAACCAAGAAGCAGACTAAGCAGACACAAAGTCAAAACTCTAACCTCTTCACAAAACAACAACATTGCAGGTCTAGTGCTAGTGGTAAATTTCAAAAGTTTTCAAGTAGTAATGTGAAATGTACTTGCTGTGGTAGAACAAATCATTACAGGAGTAATTGTAGATATTTAAACTTTTCTTGTAGATTTTGTAAGCAAAAAGGACATTTGCTTGCTGTGTGTCCTAAAAAAGGTAAAGATACTTCTTATAGGCATAACAAAATTGATCAAAACCTAAACAATGATGATTCTTCTAATGATGAAGGCAATTGCAATGATGTGCTCGTAAACAGCTCCAGTGAGGTAGGTGTACTTCATGAAGATAATAGAGTATTCGACTCGAGTTTGTATGAGAAGGTGCCATAGCACCGAATCCTATAGTGCCGAATTGTGTTTTGAGTCCCAATTTGCCGAATATCACGTTCGACGGAATAAGAATTTAAAGTTCTAAATTGCCGAAAGAGATGTTTGTGTTAAACTGCCGAAATATATATTTTAAAATCCTAATCCATCGAAAAAAACAGTACAAACGTGTTAAAGTATCGAATTAAGAATCATTCCAACAGCTCCGAAAGTGAAATAAGTCCTAAACTCTCGAATCTTGTTGTTTTCGGCTATTTAAGACGATTTAAACTTACTTTCGGCTAGGGGTGTGCGATGCATCAAAAATGCATCGAAATTTCGATTCGATTCGATTCAGTGGTGGTCAAAAAACGATTCGATTCACGAGGGAGTCAGTATCCATATACGAAAAACGCCTGCAGAAAGTCAATGCAATACCCGCAATACAGGAGCGCGTTGCTGTTGCGTTTCCTTTACGAAGGCGTTCTTATTTAATACATTCTTTGCATTAAATATAGCTTTAATTGTTTTATTTTTTTTTTAGAGGTTTTGTTTTTTGTCTTGATGTAAGCAGTGTGTGAAATATTTTACTACTGTGAACCTAGCCAAAACAAGGTAGGTTACTCCAAAATCATTTTAAAAAGTCTGAAAAATTGTTACTTAATACTTAACTAGTAAGATCAATGTTATAGACTGATACATTTGGTATTTTTGTTAGGTGTCTGTCGGTCCCCGTCCCCGAATTTTTGTTGGGGCAAAAGAAAAAAAAGAATAATTTATTTCCAAAGAAACACTCTTATATTATTATATCTATTACAGAGGAATTAAAATGTTCAAATGAGAATTAAAAATTAAGTTGGCTCACGACCTTTAATAAAGACACAACAGAGCAATTGCCGCACTGCCACTAGCCAGAGCCAGGTCTAGTCGTCTACTGATAAGAGTAACAAGACAAAAGCCGTGACGCAACACTAACAGTGCAAAGAAAACAAAGTCAAAAGAATAGAAAGACTATTTATCCAGACATACTAGTATAATCATTTATTGTTCATTCAATACCTAATTAAAAATATATTTTAGTATTTTACATAATAAATTATAAACAAAAGAAATATCTGATATAGTGAACAGATCTGTATTTTGGTTAAATAGGGTTAAAAAAATATATTTCTAAGATCCAATACAATATTTACAACTCACAAATTACATTGAATTAATTTCTTTGAAAATAATCTCTAACAGTTTTGTGTTTTTGAATAAAGAAATATATTTCTTTGTCTCTACTTCCTTGTTTCATCACTTGCATTTTGTCAGCAATTGAAGCAACTGGGTAGCAACCGGGTGGTGTAAGAGGGGAGGGGGAGGGTCTATGACCTTGAATTCACACATCGTTGCCCGGGCCTGGCTGGTGAGACTGATTCATTGTTTTTGTTGACATACTACTACCCTTCCTTAAGAGAAAAAGGCCCTGCTGTTCCAAAAACATTGAGGGTAGTTTAAAAACATTGACCTGTGTTGCCAAGGGCACTAGAAGATAGCATTTAACTTTCTTGTCTCTTGATTTAATATTATTTTAATCTTCTATATATTATTTAAGAGTTACTTTTCGGGTACCTAATTAGTTGTGATATTGTTTAGCTTCATTTTATGGATTTTTAATTCTTTTCATTCATTAGCTATCAAAATCAGTTGTTTTAGGATTTTAATCTCTTGCAGTACCTGTAGGTCTATACTACTGTATGACATGATATGCATTTTTTAGTCCTTATTAATTATACCATAAACAATGTTTGTATGTTATTTACTGTTTTTGAGTTTTATAGGAAATTAGTTTACACAATATCTTTTCTTCAATGAGTTCTCCACTTGACATGTTGCTTCTAGCCTATTACTATTTTATTTTTAGGCCCTATAAAAATAATGCCTATGTAAAGCTGTAGGCCTACTGATGCCAATAATAATTCTTTATTTATGATGATGTAACAAATAATGTAAGTGTGAGGTTATTATACTAAGGAGGTTAGGAGGCAGGGAATGAATGATACATGTTGCATGGTGGAAACATATTATTTTTATTTTCTTCTTGCTTGCAGTCCTGAAGCCGGTCCACAGGCCCTAAACTTGTGATATGTAAATTTATTTCTTAATGGTCTTTTTATATTAAGTTCCATTCAAATTTGTTGTAATTTAGCTACCGGTACCTATTTAGTTATTTAAACAGTTATTAAAATGGGAATGAATGTCTTGATAAAAAAAATATTTTCTTCTCTCTTGCAGTTGAGCCAATTCCAAGTAAAAATTATGAAATAGGCAAGTAAAGCAGCTCACTGGTATTTCCAGCAGTTATTCTAATACATATGATTGAAAATAAATATTTTTTCACCTAAAATTCATATGTAAGTATGAATAGGCCTAATACCACATCAACAAAAATTTGTATTACACAAATGTGATAAATTTTAATTATTGTTAATCCACTCAATTGACAATTATGAATAGAAAAATACCGTATTGCTTCGAATCGAGTTGCATCGAATCGAATCGAAAATCTTTTGAATCGAATCGTTGCTTCGAATCGAAAATTTTTTGCTGCTTCGCACACCCCTACCATTTTGGATACCACGATGAATTTGAATACCTTAAAACCAAATAATTTTGTTTATTGAAGTGTTTCTGTACGGATATTGGTTACCTACTGGGAAAATTCAAAAATTTTATATTTATCATTCACATTTTATTCTTATGGAGAATAAGTAAACTGTTGTAGTTTACTCGTTTATGGATATATTTTGATAAAACTTGGCAAATTTATTTATTTTGACCTAAGCTATAATCTTTTAATAAAAAAAAAAACATACATTATTATCCTCTCCGTAGCAGCAAACCTAGGTACTAATTAAACTTAATGTTATTGAAATAAATTTAATTGAAAATCAAATCAGGCAAATGGAAACTCTCTTAATCTGCAGGTTTGCTGCGGTGGGTTTTTTTTTGCCTATTCCATGAAATGCAGATATGGCATCACAACCTGTGATTGCAAGGAAAATGAAAGATCGCTGCAGATTTCTGGAAAGAGTTGAAAAAACAGAACATTAAACAATTTTTAATTATTTTAAATATTAACGGCCGCCATTTTGAAATGACCTAACGAAACTCGACCATTGACAAACTGGGATTAGATATAGTATTCAAGCACTTGTATGCCAAATTTCATTAAAATTGGTTCAGGTATTTTGGTATAATAACCAATTCATAGCGACCCAGCATCCTCTTACGAGCGCCATATTGATGACGTCATTACGGGCGACCAAGGTCCTTAAAAATTCGGGTCTGGGCGGTTTTACATACTTGGTTTTATAAATTATCTTCACCCTAAGTTGCAGGATCATCGCCAGAACTGAAATATGTTTCTGCTACCCATCCCCACTACTAAGCTGTCAGTGTTAAGTCAAAACGATGATGGAGAAGAACGAGTTAGAGACTCTGACGATTCCATGGAAGGTGATGATGCATCAGTAGCTGATGAACAATATGACACGTGGTGGTTAAAGAGTCGTAACTACCAGTTTCTTGGTTAATTTTCCTCACAACTTTAACATGTGACACAGACTCATTATCAATTTTGTAATAGGTGATTGATATTAATTAACCGGATTATTTTACCTTAATTAATTTGTCATATTTAGTTTTTCATTAATAAATTAGTGTTTTTCTGATAAACTGTCGGTTTTATTGCTTGTATTATGTTCTTTTTCGATTCTGCATCCTAAGAAACATAGAAAACGACACCCCACTTGCTTGGATCCCATAAATAAAAAATTTTTCAAAATCACTACCCCCATAAACTTAAAACCCCATAAAATGGTACTTCCACCCCCACAATCACTAGGGACTCTTTAGATTCCAATACCTAATGGTAATTACTACGTTTTCTGCAAGTTTCATGAATGGACTAATTTTTATGTTTTCTTAGGTGAGTTTTACCTGTACTATATGTACTTTTTTATTAGACGACCTTCATATACGGAGATGAATAACGACGCCTTGTACGGCCTGAAGATGATTCCCTGTGAATCAAAACTATAGTTGTCACAAGCAACTTTTTGTATTACTGAATGCAGGTTTTTTAACCATTTCAATTATTTTGAAGAGTATTAAAGTCATTGTAATGGTACCTGCAAAAAATTTAGATTTTCAAATCAGTCCAGATACTTATTGAATTGAACCTATAAGTTGGAAAATACCACTATATCTATATCTAAGTGGCGCTTCTTTGAAGCTATGGATGCGCCAAAGGTATTTTAGTAATCTGTCTGTTACACAAGATGTGGATAAGGTTTTGACGCTGATGATGGTGTTTTATCTCCAAAATATATTCTATGCAAAGATATTGTTTTGACCTGTCTGACAGAAATAGCGTAATTTAGTATTACATGAGCAATAATAATTGTATTATACTAGTTAATAATTATAAAAGTTATAAATAGTGTTACGGGTGTTACAATGATGGCGGTGCTTTTGGTATGTGTTTGTAAACAGAGCTCACTAAGGTGCTTACTCTTTCACCTATAGCATTAAAGGGAGATGTATTCCATTTTTGGAATACATTTATTTATTAGATAATGAATTGCTTTATGAATTTACTTCGGAACCGTCTCCAAATGTGCCCTGTAATACAGATATGACTAGGCAAAATCGATTTACTGGCTAGTAAATAAAAGTTTACATAACTTATTTGAAAAATTTTAGTTCAAAATACCGTACCTACTTTATTGTATTTGTATAACTCTGCTAACACAAAAAATGCTAATCAAGAAGCTATTTATTGCAACGAATAATCTATGTAATATAGATAGGTACTTTGAAATAGGTTTGAGAAATCCATAACATCTCAAATTTCCGAATGGAATATGTTTTGATCAGTTTTGTTCTGTTGACAGAGTTCACCTTACACTTCCATAACCTCCGTAGCTGAGAAGTCTGAGTCCCCCTCCCCCGGGTATGTCAGTAGCTCCCCGGGACAGTGAACAGGACAGGAACGTTCGTAAAACAAAAGTAAGTAGATGAATACACGGGCCAGCAAAGTACAGTTAATCGTGTCTTAATTATCCAATCTTCAGCTTTGTGTATTCCAAGTTTACTGACACTCCCTGTAGGAGATGCAGTGCCACATTTGTAATTCTCGTAACCGTAAGACTGTACACCACAGCGGAAAGTCTTGACAATTGTACCCCTTTCCACCTCTAATTGTATTTGGAAGAATTTAACAGCTCTGTTTTCTAATTGTTTGGTGTGCTACATACCGCAACGTTTATCTACTCCTCATTTATTTCTTTTACCTAGCCGTGGTACAAACGAGGATCTGGGTGTGGCTTAGCAGACAAATATCACTTTATTTTATATCTGTCTGTTGTACATTAGAGGTGTTTTTAATTTGTTTTTTTAATTTTTATAATGTTATTTGTGATGATAGAGAATGTAAATAGTTTTAAATCAAAGACAAATTCAAGGCTTTAAATAGGGAAATCTTTCAAGATGAGTTACAATGCATGCAATGTTTTTTATTACTATAAATCTTATTTTATTTTACTTCTTTGCTTGGGCTTTTTTAAGTTGGATAGCCTAGTCAAGATTCTTTTATACAACCTACAACGTACATGACTTTTAATAGCAGGATCAGGATCTTAACCAATTACCTTTGTGTTTTGGCGGACAACTTCCAAAATATAGTTTTATTTATTGTACAATTCGTAAGAATACTAATAATAACTACATTTTCCAAAGTATTCTAAATTCTATAAACAAGCTTCTGCTATTACACTCAGTAGGTTAGCTAAATTGTATTTTAACAATCGTTTAGCATTGGTATAATACTACTGTAAACCATATCTAAATTTATATTTTATCGGTCATTCATGTGTGGCCGCTTATAAATGGGCAAGAAGTTTTACATTTGTTGGGGACAAACATGGAGAAAAATTCCCACACAAGATGGAGAGGGGCACAATTATCACATTGGCTCATAGCGTATCAGATGCAAACTGTGGGCCTGCACCCATGTTGCCCTTCTGTTATCCAATAATAGTAGGCAACAAATTATTTTTTTTTAATTCAGTGATTAAATAATACACTCTAAATACAGAATTGTTCTGACTTTAGTAGGGAAGATCCTTCTATTCATACTGCCCATGATAAAAATCTGACTATGGAATATCTAGCATGACAAAAAATTACAGTTATATGAACATTGCTAAAATATATTTCTAGAAAGGATATGGATCCATTCTACAATGATTCTTGAACAATATTGGAAATTGAATACCAATATGTTCTTACACAAACAGGTATCTCATCAATAGAAATGTGAAAGAAAGTAAATATATTTGTTAAAACACATATTCGAGAAAAAAGACATTGTTTCGTTTGATCATATTTCATTTGAGAAGCGCTCAGAAGTGATATATTGTTCCGGCTGAATATTGATTCTTAGTGCTCACATACAGTTCAGTTAATATTTAAACTTCAATTTATATTTATCACCCAATATATTGTATGAAAGACAAACTATAACTTACTTGGTATTTGGTTCCAAGCATAGATATTCTAGACTGTTTTATGTGTAAATGGTTTTACTAAATTATTTTTGTTTTTCTTTAAATTAATAATCAAGTAGATGTAATTTTTCCTTTTTGTTTACGGTGAACATATTTAAATTTACGTACAAATAAACTATGTACAATTCAAAAGTATATCACTTCTGTTTGATGTTATATGTATCAATACACAATACGTACACAATAATTTTTCAGTGGGTTCTTTACTTGAAAAGAATTTAAAACCCACTTCACTAGATACTATGGCTTTTTAACGTTTAACTAATATTTCCACCATAGTAAAGTAATAATGCAGCAACTTTTTAATCATTAAATAGTGTAATTAGACCTTCTTAGTAAAAGTTTAAAATAAAGACTTATGTCTAAAATGTTAATTAAATTTTAACAAATATTATTAGAAAACCGTAACAAGTTAGGAATTTTAACCTGATTATGCTGAGTAAAAAATGTAATATTCTTATCATAGAAAATTCATGTTAGTGCTTGTTTCAATTGTCAACTTTTTACAGGGAGGAAGACATCATACGCTGGATGGATGTTGATTGATTGAACATCACAATAGACTGTGGACTCTTCAATCTTTGTATTATTGAACATTTTGTAAAATTTTCTGTAGAATTAGATTTATATATGCAGTTTTGTAGATCTTTAAAAGTTTATAGTTCAACGAGTACCATTTGATATCGAGGAATCAATGGTTTAGTAAAAATAGTTTGAAGTTAACAATCGTCCATTAGTGAATTTGTGTCAACCGCTCATATTGTAAACAATACTGTAAATACTTTGTAAATAGGTTTATTGTGAATTGTAACGTAACAGTAAAACCAAAGCTGAAATTGTTGATTAGCTTTAGACAACTAGTGTTTCTACCGAGGGTGTTTAAAGGCATTTAGGTGGATTAATCATTATACCAGAATATTTATATAATAAAACTTTATATAATCATAATTTGGTGTTATATTTCAGATACCTTTAGATATATTACTCTTCAGGTCCAATTTCTATGTGGCGACTGATACGACTCTAGTCACGCGGCTAGAGCACTACGGCTCAAGACGCTTGTCTTAATTCCTATGCCGCGACTCCTGCGACTCCCACGACTAGTGACTAGTGCAATTGCACTCTTGACCGTCATGGAATAAGCACAGTTGGTAGCGAATATATTTCTTGGAGAAGAGGAGGAAAAGGAAATATTAATGTGCATGGTAAAAAACAATGAACATCCTAATCCATTGTTCATGGTATGGGGAAAAGAAGGGTTTCAGAGTATTCTTATTCAGCGAAATCTCCTTCAAGTATTGGGGGTGCTTGGGGTTGAAAACGTATGACAAACCTGTTCCATCAACTTTGAATCATCTGTGAAGGTACACACCTCAAACTCCGTATGTATAAACTATAAATTTGTCACAGCCGCGCGACTGAAACAACTGGACTGCTCACGGAGCAGTCAAGTCGTGACGACTCTAGCCGCGGGCTCCAGTCGCTTCAGTCGCGCGGCTATATACGCTCAATAGGAATAGGTTGCATTTACTTTGCATTGAAGCAGTCAACTTTTACAGCCGTGTGGCTAGAGCCACGCAACTAGAGTCGCTGGATAGGAATTGGACCTTTCTATAGGTTAAGTGTATGTAACTCTTGGTGTATTATCATACATGAACTTATGAGAACTGAACCTCAACTAGCTTTTAGATAAGGGGGTATCATTATTTCATCTAGTTTTGTCTATAAGCAATTGATTTTGGTTTTGGATACTGCAAGCTAGATTTCTCATCCTATTTCATCTGAGCTTGTTTTGGGTGTGTTTTATGACCAGTCTAAATAAAGGAAAAACTTTGTTAGCAAACTGAACCATTTCAGTTTGCTGATAAAGTTTTCCTTTATTTAGAGGGAATTTGGTACTTTTACTTTTACACTAAGAGGACAAGCAGTGGTTTTATGGATCATTGTATTTGGTTAAATAGGTTTCAAGTTGGTAAAAAAAACATAGAATCTATTAAAATGCATGAAATAAATGTAAAACCGGACCTTCTAAAACCAGATTAGGTGACAAGGTAATTTTGTACTATTATGTGGTAAAAATCTTAATTATATTACATTACAAGTAGGTAAATATAGCTACCTACATAACATTCATAGTGACAAATATTCAGATATTTGTCAGATATTTAGCTACAGAATATTGCTAGCCAGTACAAACATTTTATTGTAGGTTATGAATCCAACTTATGACCATTGTTTGAAGTCCAGCAATACCAAACTTAACTTTCTCTAGATGGTGAGTACGCTAGATGTACTCATGCCGCATGCCCTGAATACAACTATAATGTATCAGTGAACTATTTATTTTTATTTTGATTGTACAGGGAAGTTACTGGGGAAACTTCGAACACTTTAAATTACGGATTATACATGTGGTTGGTGAATGTGAACAAAAATCTATTGCTAGGCAATGTAAGCAAATATAAACAGAATTATTCAAAATGATATAAAGGAACAATAAATGATTTGTTGCATTAAAAAAATGTGGTGGTAGACTGTGATATTAAGTGTGTGGCGGAGAAGAGAGAAGTTGGAGAAGAGAGAAGACAGAGAATAGAGAAGGTAAAGAAGAGAGAAGACTATGAAGAAAGAAGGCAAAGAAGAGAGAAGACTATGAAGAGAGAAGGCGAAGAAGATAGAAGACTATGGAACAGAGAAGGCGAAGAAAGAAGATGGAGAAGAGAGAAGACGAAGAAGAGAGAAGACTATGGAACAGAGAAGGTGAAGAAAGAAGATGGAGAAGAGAGAAGACGAAGAAGAGAGAAGACTATGGAACAGAGAAGGCGAAGAAAGAAGATGGAGAAGAGAGAAGACGAAGAAGAGAGAAGACTATGGAACAGAGAAGGTGAAGAAAGAAGATGGAGAAGAGAGAAGGCGGAGAAGAGATCTGGAGCGGAGACATAGAAGTGGAGCAGCTTAGATGAAGAGAGCGGACAGTGGCCCAGGTGGAGAGCTACATAGAAGAGGAGCGGCTTAGATGAAGAGAGCGGAGTGGCCCACGTGGAGAGCTACATAAAAGAGGAGCAGCTTAGATGAAGAGAGCGGAGTGGCCCTCGTGGAGAGCTACATAAAAGAGGAGCAGCTTAGATGAAGAGAGCGGACAGTGGCCCACGTGGAGAGCTACATAAAAGAGGAGGGGCTTAGATGAAGAGAGCGGACAGTGGCCCAGGTGGAGAGCTACATAGAAGAGGAGCGGCTTAGATGAAGAGAGCGGAGTGGCCCACGTGGAGAGCTACATAAAAGAGGAGCAGCTTAGATGAAGAGAGCGGAGTGGCCCTCGTGGAGAGCTACATAAAAGAGGAGGGGCTTAGATGAAGAGAGCGGAGTGGCCCACGTGGAGAGCTACATAAAAGAGGAGCAGCTTAGATGAAGAGAGCGGACAGTGGCCCACGTGGAGAGCTACATAAAAGAGGAGCAGCTTAGATGAAGAGAGCGGAGTGGCCCTCGTGGAGAGCTACATAGAAGAGGAGCGGCTTAGATGAAGAGAGCGGAGTGGCCCACGTGGAGAGCTACATAAAAGAGGAGCAGCTTAGATGAAGAGAGCGGAGTGGCCCTCGTGGAGAGCTACATAGAAGAGGAGCGGCTTAGATGAAGAGAGCGGAGTGGCCCACGTGGAGAGCTACATAAAAGAGGAGCAGCTTAGATGAAGAGAGCGGACAGTGGCCCACGTGGAGAGCTACATAAAAGAGGAGGGGCTTAGATGAAGAGAGCGGACAGTGGCCCAGGTGGAGAGCTACATAGAAGAGGAGCGGCTTAGATGAAGAGAGCGGAGTGGCCCACGTGGAGAGCTACATAAAAGAGGAGCAGCTTAGATGAAGAGAGCGGACAGTGGCCCAGGTGGAGAGCTACATAGAAGAGGAGCGGCTTAGATGAAGAGAGCGGAGTGGCCCACGTGGAGAGCTACATAAAAGAGGAGCAGCTTAGATGAAGAGAGCGGAGTGGCCCTCGTGGAGAGCTACATAAAAGAGGAGCAGCTTAGATGAAGAGAGCGGACAGTGGCCCACGTGGAGAGCTACATAAAAGAGGAGGGGCTTAGATGAAGAGAGTGGACAGTGGCCTTTGAGTGGCTTAGAAGAAGAGAGCAGGCATAGAAGAAGAAGAGAGCGGAAGAAGAAAAGAGCTGAAGAAGAAGAAAGCGAACCGTGGTGCACTTGGAGAGTGACGGAGAAGAGGAGCGGATTGCAAGATACGGAATAGAAGATAGGAAGCTGAGAATTTGGTTTTGATGCAGTTAGATAGTTGTAAATGCCACCACATAAATAAATAGTTGTTCCTTTGTATCCTATTTTTAATTTTTATGGTAAGGAGTGTGTATTGAATAACTATGATCATCAGCAATCAGCGAATTTAATGATGAAAATAAATCCCAAAATAAAGATTATTTGAAATATAGTTAGTAAAATGGCCTCATACACCCTATCCTGTACAACACATTAATTACGGTTATCTATAGTAAATAGATAATATCAAAGAGTACTTTAAATATTTATCAAACGGATAGGCTATATATACTTTAAAAGTGTCTTTAGGTGATCTAAAAGTATGACATCCTGTAATCGTTAGTTGATGGCTGTGAATTCTTTATGAATAGCCAATCTTTGCTGCCAAATTGATATTATGCATTTCATAAATAAAATACTCTCATAGCACTACATGAAACTACTAGTTTTATACTGGGTTCTGTACAGAATATTAAATGGTACCAAAACCACAACATGATCAACCAAAAGTTTGATTTCTTAGCATTTGAAAAATCATAAGACCAATTTTTAAAATTGTTAGGAAATAAAACATTCAAAAGTGTAAAGCGCTGAGCTCAAGTAAAATTTTACAAACCTTTAAATCTATTTACATATTGATATTATAATTTACCAGCCTGTATTTTTTTCATCCAGATATATGAGTCTACTTTATTTATAGGGAACTTATTTAAAAGTTTTTTTTTATGTAAGCAAGTAGACTTTTGCATATTCAGGAATGAGGTATATGATAGATAGAAAATTTCACCCTGAAGCATCCTTACATTAAATCTTTGCCGACGATCTTTGGTCGACGAATATTTGCAAAGTTAACTGTTAAATGTTACCGTAGTCGTCAGTCATAAAAATACAGTTTTTGAAAAACCATTTCGATCCCCAGGCCAATAAAAACATATTAACTTTTATTTGTACAAAAACTTACAACTAAACTAAACATTTTGCATGTAACAACTTCATGGAATGGTTAAGGCTGAAAAACAGATTCATTATAAAAGGTGAATCGAAACTCAAAAACTTCTGTGAACTCCCTTCAGCAAACAGCCTCAGCCAATCATCTGCTATTGTAAACAAGATTGCTTGATTAGTTTATTTAATTTCAGCACTCGTACCTTTTTTGGTAAGTAGGGGGGGCTTTGCGCTCTTATTGGTAGTATCTAAAAAACTTAGCATATTGTTATGTGAATAAAATTAATTACACAACACTGTATGATTGGTGAAGATTTTTAACAGGGATATATTTTTTATGTCATTTACACTTTCCATTTTGAAAATAATGTTAACAAACATATTATTGAGAAAATACTTATTTTAGTGAATTTTCCTTAGAGGAAATCTATATATATAATACGTGAAGCCGTATTTTGTTAACGCAACTCCTCCCTTATTTGTGGACCAATTTCAACGTTTAAGGTGTCAAAAGATTCGTCTCAATATGTAGTTTTGCAATAAGGTTTTAAAATTTTAAAATTCCTACTCCTAAGGGCGTGAGACCTTCTCAAATGTCGGGTTCCCCCATAAGAAATACACAGAACAAATTTAAAAACAAAAAACAGCTGTTTATAAAAAGAAACTCATTAGCTTTTTGAGAGTAAATATTAATGTTTGTAATATTCAGTAGGTTAATACCAAGTTAAACAGTTAAATCAGTTTTGTTGGAAGAACAGAAAATTCCTCAAGTTCAATGAAGAAATATTAAAAACAGGAGGAGGAGAAAATTAATAATAAAATATCTTATGTACTTACAACGTGAGAACGTCCTGATGCGGGGCACATAAGGCCTACTGTGACTGACAGACAACATGTCAAAATAAGTTAACCAACTTTCAATGGTGTTGCTGCATTAGCCTATTCAAAGCAGATTATGGCTGTCCAGTTGGTAACCCAGAGTTTGTGGGTAAAAAATGAAGCACATGAAATGCTTGACATCACCCAACTTTTCAGGATTCTCTACGGAGAAAATTTGTTTGATTAGAGCACAGAAAACGTACTACTATACCAGTAGTACGGTTATAGTAGTACGGTTGGTTATAGTAGTACGTTTTCTGTGATTAGAGGGAAGTCTCAAATCAAAGAAATAAAATGACCCAAACTTAAATTACTTAACACAGGCTACCAGTAAGGCAACAGTTTTCTTCAATTCTGGAAAACATTTGTCGTAACATGTTAACTCGAATTGAAGCAGATCGTTTAGCCATAGATTAAACATACTCCCGTTTAGCATTCATTAGAAGTTATCAGTTAAAACTAAGAGCAGAAATAATGTAGTTGAACCTTTTACGACGCAAATAGAGATATTTAAAATTAGTTTCTAACAAGTGTTTAAATAACTGTAAGATGTAACTAGAATTACTCAAATCCAAGCATAACGTTTTCCTCGGAGCTCATCCTCGGTTTCATACTATGCGGCTCATTAAGCCGCACGGGTTCTCTAGTTAACTATTACTGTAGGTCTCATGGTAAGACCTAGAATCGGCACCCATTTAGTAAACCTACCTGTAGTATCAAACGTAATTTCTATATAAACCTAATGTGTAAGTTTTTGCTGGGTAGTTT
>NW_026543622.1:0-22106 GCF_028750875.1 Macrosteles quadrilineatus
ATTGGACGTCGTAGCACAACGTCGTGCTGAAACCTAGGTCGCATTAATCGACTTACTTTGAACTGGAGACTGAAGGTAATTAAACCATTATATTAGTTATAAACCAGTTCAGAGACAATTCCACATCTTATGATGTCAAAACTATACACAATACATCCAGGAGGATAATTGCAGTTTGTTTGGTAATTTGGAGAAAAAACTAAGAAAAAACGATTTCTCCTCACGTTATATGGATTCTAAGTCTCATCTAATATATAAAATTCTCGTGTCACAGTGTTTGTCTGCAAACTCCTCCGGAACGACTTCACCGATCGTTATGAAATTTGGTGTGTAAATTCTGTAGGTAGGTATGCGAATAGAAAGTAAACTATTTCCCGTTTCGAAATTCTTAAAAGGGCTCCGCCCCAGTGGCTCTGGAGTTTCCCATGTTAACCTTATGAGAAATGGAATTAATGAATCTTAACAGCTGTTTCAATTAAACAAGTTGGTTCTGTTCTATGATGTTCAATAGCATTAAAGTTACAAGGATTACCAACAGGGTGCAGCACTATTATTTCTTTTACATTTATGACAACAGCTAATTTGCAACCAAAAGGTGAGTGAGCGTAGCGAACGAACTTCAACCTGGAGGCGAGTTAGCGTAGCGAACGAGCTAACCTGAAGGCAAGTGAGCGCAGCGAACGAGCTCCAACCTAAAGGTGAGTGAGCGTAGCGAACGAGCTCCAACCCAAAGGTGAGTGAGCGTAGCGAACGAACTTCAACCTGGAGGCGAGTTAGCGTAGCGAACGAGCTAACCTGAAGGCAAGTGAGCGCAGCGAACGAGCTCCAACCTAAAGGTGAGTGAGCGTAGCAAACGAGCTCCAACCCAAAGGTGAGTGGGCGTAGCGAACGAACTTCAACCAGGACGTGATTGAGCGATGCGAACGAGATCATCTTGAAAATTAAACGTAACGGTACTTTCTTTCCATCGGTCTGTCTTAGGGGAAACCTATAACTTAGGCGATACGAAGTTCGCCGGGTCAGCTAGTATATCTATACAAGATTATATAACGATTATAAATTTGTGTATGAACCTTTAAGTATAAAATAGCATACGTGTAATTGGACGAAACGAAGTGAAGTCCTCACTGTCAGCCTATAAAAATTCCATGCCAAAAATATGTTAATAAAAGGCTCTTTTACTACAGCATTAAAAAATCTGATTCTTGTACCACGGATTTATTTTTTTGTGTAGTTCTTAATAAACTGTATTCCAATAAATTTCGTGAATGCTTTCGATTTAACTTAACTCAATAAAGTTAGTTATTTGATACACGTTTTTTTACTCGGTTAGTTGTTCATTTGACTAGCGAAATCAGCCGTCCGTCGTCAGCAGTGAAAAACTTCAAAATTGTTTGTTGTGTTCTTTTAGTAAATTTATTTATTTATTTGCCTTGATTTAAACTTTTATTTTATTA
Organism: Macrosteles quadrilineatus; assembly: GCF_028750875.1. NCBI lineage: Eukaryota > Metazoa > Arthropoda > Insecta > Hemiptera > Cicadellidae > Macrosteles > Macrosteles quadrilineatus. The sequence goes on from NW_026543622.1 coordinate 1,458, forward strand.
AAAACTTTTTTTATCATGCGTTACATTAAGTTTACCTCTCTAAATTCTTCAACTTACTCTATGATTGAAACCGTAATTAAGTTGGCTTTTGGCTACTACTAGGGTTTAGGGTTAAGTTCATTCATTGCATTAAAAATAGGTAATGTAAAAACTAATGTTGTAAACATCTATTCTCAGATATCACTCTTTAGATTTTATTAGCTTTGACGCTTTGACTAATCCTAATAAGAAACCCAGTTGTCAGTGTCAGTTGTACTGGACCATCATTTTTTCAGATCAAGGTAACTTACTACTACTGTACCAATAAAGGCCTAGGTTAGGTACCTATCCACTCTCAAACATAGATTCAGTACAAAATAAGACATTTTATTGACCGTTAAGTAACTACAAAATACAATAGGTCTTGTCAATTTTAAAATACATAAGTTAGCTACATAAAATCTAATGTAGAAGGTACGTTAAGCTAGGCCTCTAACTTAGAGGCCTAGACTGGGCTATGCTCTAGCATAGGGGCATAGTTAAATTAGGCAACAAATTAATTTTTATATAAGTTAGGCCATAGCATTATGTTTTTAAATTGAGGGGCATACTTTTAACCTATTTTAACTTAAGTCCCTAAGAAATATTAAGTTAAGTTAGGGCTAAACCCCCAACATTTTTACGGCCCACTTCTGTTCAAATGAGGGAGTTGTAACTTAGGTTGGTCGAACAGATTAAACTTAATTTGGAGACAGAGCGCATTTTAAATGGGATTAAGTTAAGTTAGCATATACCGGTATACGACTGTAGACACCAGTCGGTAGGCCTTATCAATTAGAACTGTCAAATAACTTAATAGAGTCTGTGCCCTTTTTTCAATTTCGACACTGGTGGCATTTTTAGACAAGAAACAATTAAGTAACTTAAGTATCCTAAAAGGCCATAGGTAAGTAGTGAATGAGTGGGTTATTCTGTTAATAAACATAATTGATATCCATAATGACCCCAAAACATCACTCTCAAGTTGACAAATGAGTTAACCGTAGCTTAAGTTAAGTTAAATTGATTTAATGTTTTTGTCGAACGCTTGACTACTAACTTAAGCTAGGCCTACTTCAGTTGCTCTGTAAAAGTTGTGTTAGTTACTTTATTTAAATATATTTGTAGCCTAGCCTCTTTGAAATTAAGAATTTAACTTACTTCAGTCAGGTTTTAGTCGAACGCTTGAAAACTAGCCTAACTTAGGTAACTAAGCCACTAAAACATTTAAGGCTATGTTCAATAAACTTACATTAAGCTTGAACTTTTTGTAGCAGGACTTACAGTAGCCTAGAAACTTGTTTAACTTAGGTAAGTTTGGCGTTTCTTATATAAAAAACCCTATTATTAACCTTATCTCGCACCTGGCAGGAGATGCAATGGTTTAAACAATTATTTTAACACAGCGAAGCATACATGGTAGCTACAGAGCTATAAATTGTGTCAATCTGTTTACAAATGATGCCAGTTAGCGGTGAGGTAGAAGTGAAGTATGGATCCATACATAAAAACTGCCTTTCTTAAAGAAATGGTCCTCGAAGATTGCCAATTTTGTTTCAACATGGTTTTGGTTGCAGAGTAGGCTAAAGAAAATGTCAAGTAACCTAACATAAAAGTACGGTAGCTTAGCTTGTGAATTCTATATTTTAATTTTAGGGTCCCCGATGCCCAAAACTTTAGCCATTGCAATAACATGAGCATAATAACGCTCTGATTGTGATGAAATTTGTCAAAGTTTATGCACGTAGACGCACATTCGTGGGAATGAATTTATGGTTTGGGGGTTAAATGACGGTGAAATAAAGTTGTTTGTTAATATGACACTGAAAATCTTAGGCTAAACTTAATTTTTATTGAATTTATTGAGAGAATTTACAATAACTAACAAATTAGTAAACCACCCTTTTTATGATTTGATAAAGGGTTACCGGTACCTAGATAATCGCCAATGCAGGTTCGCATGTATTTCTAATGTGACTAAGGTTGACACTTACTACTTTTTTATACAAATATATCAATTCCTCGCCAGGTTGAGTCTTACAGTCTTTATCAGACCATATGCATTAATTGGGATTGTTAAATTGCATCAAAAATCAAACCAATTTTATTGTATGATGAAAGATTAGAGATAACATGACCAATTTAGGCCTATATTCCCAGCTCTAATGTGTTTTTAATGTAAACCTCCACTATTAATGAAATTTGGTCTAATACAGTAGATAGCCTCCCCGGAGGTTATGTTTAAATGTTGAGAATAGACCGAGCGGACATGTATTGCAAAAGAGTTTGCGAGTTTTTTTTTTCATTTGAGTCCAGCCGCTGACATTAGGTTTCCTGTAGTTATGCCTGGAATGCAGTATGTCAATTCCATTAGTCCGCGTTGAGACACGACTTTTGATGCGACATTTCTTATGACCACAGTGGCTTTGCAAAAATTTAGGAACAGTTTGCACACCTACACGACATACTCTTTCCAAAAATACGTGAACCAATGGTCAAAATTGTATATGAAATGGCAGTAGAGTTCTGTGGACAAATTTTGTGTAGGCGTATTATAGGCTATATAGATGTACATTTGGCTTTGCAAGTATCCAGTAGGCTATAAACAATAGCCTAACCTTTTATCATAGAAACAAATTGTTAGGGTCTACTTGAATTATTAAAATTATTAGAAAAACCACTAACAAAACTCTAATTTATGTTTAATGTTATCAAAGATGGTCAAAAGTTTAAACTTAAAGCAAGAACCATGCATGTGGTCATTAGGCAAGAACCATAAATTTTGAAGTTACCTAAAGGGTTTTTTTAGTAATGCCTCTTTTTGCGTTTAAATCAAACTAAAATTCATTGTTCCTTTGTACGCCACACAAGTCTCCTGACCATATATTAACCTTCTTTGTAAACAAAATGAAATACAACTTCTGAACTTCCAGCTCTGTAACTGACATGTAGGCGTACGCTTCGCTTTGTGTTTTTAAAAATTGGAATCCATTAAATCTCCCGTTGCGAGTTTTTATCTCCCAGCACGGGATCAGGTGCTGGGATTTATTATATTTTTTTAATCTCCCAGCTACTAGGAGGTCACGAATTGTGGATATTTACAGGCATGCACTGTGGATGCGATACTCTCTGGTGTGGAGTAACGTCCGCACGAGTAAGTACTACGATTATCCGCAGTACTATCCTGATAATTAGACCAAATCGTATATACCAAGGGAAAATGTGGTTCGGATTCCACTATAAACTGTAGGTCCCTTAGTTGCCATTAGCTGTATGGGCTATTAATTAACAGCTGTGTCTAAGGAATGTCGGCCTTAGTCACTAACAAGACTACAAGATCGCGCCACTCATCCTACACTCATCCTTCACTCATATTTGGGTTAAAATACGCACATAGTGGCGTCCCCATCTTAAATACCTTAAAATACCTACTTTGTATGGTCGCCATTTCATCGAAAAGTATTAAAGTATAGAAAGCTGATATTCATTGCTAAATGACTGAGGTTTATTTGGTTTTTTTGTTGGGTACTCAAACTTCTCACCAAAGACCACTAAAGAAAAAGGGGGCTTTTCCAACTCCGCGCGGTGGTCAGAAATATGTCAAAACTGACTGTCCAACTCCGCACGGTGGTCAATTTTGGCTCTCACAGCCGTCAGGCTTGTATTTGAAGTTCGAAATTGTTACAAATGTACACAACTTTAAAATGTACGAAACCACAGTAACTAATAGAATAAAGTTAATTAATACAAAATAGAATACTTATGTTTCATTTGAATTTACCTATAATGAACCTAACCAAACCTAACTTGTCACATGAGTACAGTCGCTAAGAACAAATAAAAGTGTAACATTGGGGACACGCGGTATGTATATGGAATACCTTATATTAAACACGTAATATCTCATCAGAAATCACAAGGTAGCATAGAGATTAGATGTGGCCACCGAGCGGAGTTATACTATACACTAAAAGAGACCACCGTGCGGAGTTGGACTGGACCCTTCGGGACCATCAAATTTTATCTGGCATAAATTTGACCACCGCGCAGAGTTGGGCTATCCCCATAAAAGGATTTCACGGTCATGTTCACTCCATTACCCATGCGCGCAATTTTATCCCACTGATTGTGTTAGGGCCATAGCCTTAAGTCATCTGGTGATGGATGTCGGCATCATGTAATTCGTAATCATGAACCTTCTGACATTATCCCGCACGTGGCAGGAGATGCGATGGTTTAAACATTTTTTTAAACACAACTAAGCATATATGGTAGCTCCTAAACCAGTACACGACAATAGAGCGGTTATGATAAGACACTATGTAGAGCGGACATGTAATGCTTTGTAGGAGAGTTTTCATCTCAAGTCCAGACTTAGACATCAGGTTTCCTGTAGACGTGCCCAAAATGCAGTAGGGACTACGTCAATTCCATTAGTCTACACTGAGACACACCTGAATCCATAAAAATACAATGGATTAAAATACATTAAATATACCTTCAGCTTTAGTACTGTAAAATGTGGGAATCCTATATAGGAAATATGTTAATAAGTGGCAGTTGTAATACCGTCACATAGTTAGGGCCACTCGAGTAGGCAGCGTTAGTGCTGAAGCTAACATGTCCGCTATATAACGTGTATTCTCCGGCTTTTTCCGGTCGTACCTGTTCAAGATGGGCAAAGCCGTGTCACCCAATTGCATATACTGGTCAGGCATTCCCGATGACGTGGAACATACCTTTTTCCAATGCCAGCGTTGGGAAAGGCCCCGCCTAGAGGCTCAACAAGTAGTAGGACTGCTGTCAGTGGACACGGTCATACCGATGATGACAGAGGGTGAGGACAATTGGACCTGTGTGTCACATTACATCTAGGGTATTCTCCGGTCAAGAAGCTCGACCTTGACCGGGATGCGGTGTAGGTCATGAAGTATCTAAATGCCAAAAACGGTGAGAGCCCTGAGGGCTTAGGTCACATGTTGGCCTGACTTGAAGTAATGTGACAAACAATTCCAGGTCTGTGTCCAACAGAGTAGAGGGGGTTTTTTAGTGAGTAGTCTGTGATAGATTCAGGAGTCTCACACTACAGGCTGGCTACCTGTGTGCGTAAGAGCATTTTCCCTCCTCTCCCAAAAAAAAAAAATTTATATATAACGTGTATTCTCAATAGTTTTACAGTCTTCATGTTAACCTGCCACCATGTTCACATGACCTTGTAATGTGTGTTTCTGGTCATGTTTCAAAGAGGTATGGGGTGAATATGGGATTTTTCACTTGACTGTAAAATCATCAAAATTTCATGGGGTTTTATGGATGATATTCAAACAAATTTGTATTTCATGTCTATTGTCTAATGAATGGTTGTAGAAAAAATGGTAAAATACCCTCGCCACAGCAAACCTGCATACTGTAGGTACTAAGCGAATTTCCATTTGCCTGAATTTATTTTAAATGAATCTATTTAAATAACACTAGCTGTAACCCGCGGGCTTTCCCCCGTTTAACTTCTTAATTTTCAAGATGATCTCGTTCGCATGGCTCAATCACGTCCTGGTTGAAGTTCGTTCGCTACGCTCACTCACCTTTTGGTTGGAGCTCGTTCGCTATGCTCACTCACCTTTAGGTTGGAGCTCGTTTGCTGCACTCACTTGCCTTCAGGTTAGCTCGTTTGCTACGCTCACTTGCCTTCAGGTTAGCTCGTTCACTACGCTAACTCGCCTCTAGGTTGAAGTTCGTTCGCTATGCTCACTCACCTTTTGGTTGCAAATTAGCTGTTGTCATAAATGTAAAAGAAATAATAGTGCTGCACTCTGTTGGTAATACTTGTAACTTTAATGCTATTGAACATCATAGAACAGAACCATCTTTTTAATTGAAACAGCTGTTAAGATTCATTAATTCCATTTCTCATAAGGTTAACATGGGAAACTCCAGAGCCACTGGGGCGGAGCCGATTGGACGGATCACAAAATTGATGGTGTATAAACCTATTCCATGAAATTCTACACGTATGTACCAAGTTTCGTGGCAATCGGTTCAGCGGTGTCTGAGTTTATCACTGCCAAATATACAAACATCCTCTTTTATACTTATACATTAGGTTTAACGAGTACCTAGGTTTGCTGCTACAGTGAGGCTAATCAAGTGTGTTTTTACTGTTTTTAGTAACAGTTTAGTAGCTACGTGTAAAATTAATAAATTTTCCAAGATTGACCGAATGATTTTCATAAACAAGCAAAACATTTTACAATATTCTCTATAAGAATACTATAGAAATTTTAAACTTGCAATTTTGGGAATTTTCTCCATAACCAATAAACCGTAAGTTACAAAAACACTTTGGTATACTAAATTATTTGTTTTTTAATCTCTTTAAAATGGTCTAGAGAGAAATTAGGAAAATTTGTGTTTTGAGAGTCAAAAATTATAAAAACCTATTTTTACCCCATAAAACCGTCGTAACGGTTGTAAAACCCTGTTCCGATGGTCCGATCATGCTGGTTCGCAAAATCATTGAAGTTTATTTCGCCTTACACCTTCAAATCAAATTTAATCCAAATCGGACAAAAATTACTTAATTGATTTATATATATTTGAACTAATAATGTTTTTGGCCCCCGGAGGACAACAAAATGGAAAAGTATATCGGTCCCAGCTCCAGGTCTTACCGTGCCACCTACATTAATAGTTACACTTTCCTATAGGGAAATTTGCTAAAAGGGGTTCACATGTTATTTTAATGCAACAACACCACAATATTGCTCTACAGTATACTCCCTCTTATCCGGACACCTTTTTTAACCGGACATCGGTTTGACTGGACTACACTTGGTAGAAGTGACATCTCTTAATCTGGATAATTTTTATTAGCACATCGGTTTAACCGGACTAGATCGGTAGGAAGTGGGCGGTACAGAAACGATTGTTCTTATGGGAATGATTTGAGACCAATGATTATGTGTCTAATTACAATGCTCTCCTAATTTTAAGTCAAATACTGTTTAGAGTATGCATTTAAACAGTCCGTTTTAACGAGATTTTGGGGACATCGGTTTAACCGGAAAAACCATTATCCGGACTGGTCTCGGTCCCGAGGGTCCAAATAAGAGGGAGTCTACTGTACTTAGGATGAAACTGGGTATACAAAAGTAAATACATATCCAATATAATGAGTTTCGAAAAGCATCATTGACAAAGCATCATCCTATGGGGTAAATATGAATTTTTGTAACTATACACTCAGAAAACCTTAAGATTCCTTGCTTGGGTTTAGTGGATGTGTTTAAAAGAGTTTTAAAAACAAAGTAGTATATTGTGACTTCCCCCGATGAAGGGTTACGGTGGTAGTATATAGGAAAAAATAGTATCCCATGAAATTTATAATGACTATGGTTGATAAACCCCCACTTTTGATATGATTGTATATAAGAGAGTGAACACATATATAATATAATTGATTTACACAAAGCATCCTAGCTGGACCATGAGAGTATGCTTTCACGGGAGTTGTATGGGATTTAACTTGAAAATACAATGGGTTTAGTGGATGTGTTAAAAAGAGCTTTAAAACAAACAAAGAAATATATTGTGTCTTTAATTCCTCGATGCTATGGGTAAAATTATCATCCTGGGATTAAATCAAAAGTGGCTGAACTGTTGATGACACTCTGGATGTAACTCTGATGATATGACTGGATGTAAGAGAGTGAAGACTTATCTAGCATGAAAGTGAAAGCTTCCTATCCAGATGATGAGAACAGGCTTTCTTAGAGGGTTATGGGGCAAATATATTTTATTGTTGTATTTTTTACTTTGAAAACTTCAAAATTCCACATTCTAGCTGAAGATTTTTTAAAGCTAAAAAAACAATTACTATTGTCAGATCTATTGTTGTTTTTTTCGATTTATCATAGTCACTCTATCATAATATCATTGTTTGATAAAGGGTTACTATACAGAGAAAATTTCCTATACAGAGATTCCGATGTAGTTCTAATGCGACTAAGGTAAAGCTCCGCTATTAATGTAATTTGGTTGAATACAATAAACACTCATCAGGTTGAGTTTTACTAACTGTCTTGATTAGATCATGTGAACTGGCTTTTATGGGGTGAATATAGATTTCTTTCTAAATTAACTTGAAAACATCCACAAAAATGTAGATATTTTCTGATCTCTATATTAATTAATGACATAAAGACAGTTTTCAAAATCCCTTTTCTTTAGTTTGCTGATAATGATGTTCTCAGCTAAGTTTTGTCCCAAGTCCAAAGATAATAGCCTATGATGTTAATCCCACCAAGAATAAGTTGTTAAATTTTAGCATAAAACCAAATTCTCTGGATACTGAATATTTCCTATATGGCAGCCTGTTCTGAACATATAACCAACAGAGGCCATGGTGTTTTGTTGACTTTTCATTTAAGTTATGACCATAAGCATTCACCACATCTGCATCAAGGCCTCAGGCATGCTCGAAATGATGATCTCCTGCTCTGCAAGAGTGCAAGACACTGTTTGAGCATCGAGCATGCATGCCTGCTCGATCCAGTTTAGTCCTTTGTGCGCCAACCTAGAGTACTACGGTGGAGTCTGGTCGCCTTAACTAACCTTATTAAGCTCAGCCTTATTAACTTATTAAGTTATTATTAGCCTTATTAACTACCTTCGTTTCGTCCACACACGGGAAGAATGAGCGTGCACCTAGTGTATTAACCGACGAGACAGCCTGTTGGCTAGGCAGCGCCTCGCTGTGTTGTGTGTAATGTTTGGCCGTATTACCCTATAAACCGATTATTCGATGCATGCACTTCACCAACCACTTGGTATAGAGCCAACAACGGACAAGTACAGCCATTAGTCTGGCCATTAATGACGTCACACTCAATGGTCATTAGCAGGGGTATGATGACTTGGAATAACTTGCGGGTGCTTGAAGAATGACTGCCTAATATCAGCTGTTTATACGAGCACTGTTGGAAATACATAAGTAAAATATTTTAGGCGTATACTTAATGGGTGCACATTTGATCAAGAATGATTAAAAACGATATGTTATTGATATATTTTCCTACAAACAAAACAGGATATAACACAATTACAAAATTGTTTATAACAAAATAATACCAATTATAAATTAATGAAATCATCTAACACTTTTTGTTCATGATATATTTGCTTATTGGGATGTTTTCAAACCGAAACTGAGTTGATAAAATTGTTAAAAACATGGATTCTTTGATCCGAATTGATTTTAGTGTAGGTTTGAAAATATTATTAAATACATTGGTATACTTTACTTTCGTTTAACAGCTAAAAGTGTGGTAATAAAGTACTGATAAAGTAATGAGTATCTGAGCATTTAAAGTAAACTATTTCAAATGCAATTGTGTGGATCATGCGTTAATGTCAGAAGCTGTTTAAAACATTAATAATGGTATTTACCGAAGAACTATCGGTAGAACTTTATAATTCAAAGATCCATTTTTCAGTCCAATGGCGGATTGTTTTTATTTTAATAATCTGTGCTCTTAAAACATCGCTCTATTATACGTATAAAAGGAAAAGTTTACTTATGTAGTGATACCATCATAAAATAGCAGACAATAAAATGAGTTTGAACGTAAATGTGTAACTGAGTTACGTAACTCTCTTGTGCCTAGACCCAATCAAATATCTATATTTCCCCTGGCTGCTGCAGTGGTGCACGTGTAGTGCACTATGGATGTGAAAGGCTAACCACAGCTAAATCAGAATACTGTCGATAGCCACAGATTGTAGTGTTGTAGTTTGCTGATTGGAGCTGGGGCCTAAACTCAACAACAATCATCCCATGAAAGTACATATGGGATTTAAAATTTATAACGCAAAATCAAAGTTGAAACTAAATTTTTAAACAATTTATTTAATACAATTTTCTATAACAGTTTCTTTAAACGCTATGACTTATTCTTTCGTAGTTTATCGTTAGACTTATGTACTTTATTTTAATAAAATATTCGGTTCAGTAAATTTGTAATAACAACTTTGACTCAGTTTTTATAGTTTTTTTTACAAACTAAACGTAATATATATATTCTGTTATAGTTAAATAACAATAATAATAATAATAACGTCTGTATTTAGCAAGCGTTTTTCAGATACAATATTTCTGCTTTTCAAAACAACTCTTGTCCTTAATACTAATAAACTATTCATAAAAACTAACTATAAAACAATATATAAAGAATCTATGAAAACAATGTAAAACAATCCATACCAACAATCTATTTAACAATCTTAAAATAATAAAAAATCTATAACAAACATCACTTAAAATAACCAGAATCTGCAATACTAGGACTTGACCAAACAATAAAAACAAACATTTACTTTAGACAACTACTTTTGGCAAACAAATATTCCTTTAGCCTTTTTTCAAAAGTGTTCAAAGAGGTTACTTGATCGGGGAGAGCGTTATACATGGTAGGGCCAAAGTATGAGAAGGCGCGCCTAACCATTTCATGTCTGACTCTAGGAAAGTGCAACAGCTTGTCCTGTCTCGTGCTGCGGACAGAGACATCTCGGCGAAAGAGAAGTTTCTCACACAGGTACTCAGGCTAGCCATGCTCTATAGCTTTACTTATCAGGCTGCAGGTTAGGTATATACAATTATCTTTAATATGCATAATGTTTGCAGCGCTTCTGTAAGGAGTTATGTGATCTAAACTCCTCAATATAGCAAGATGACCCCTTTTTTTAGTTTATTAATCTGACTGACTCCCGCTTCCTAATAATGTATATGTAAAGTAGCAATTGCGTATTGTTATACATTGTTTGCTCAAAAAAAAAAAAAAATAGTAGACGCTAATACTATCCATTTTAATAGAGAATAACTTCCTTGAAGAAGAGAAATCCTGCTACAACAATAGACTATTAAGATTCAAGCAAAAAATCTAAACCTCACGGCCATTGCTAATGATTAAGGGTAGTAATGATAATGAATATTATCATATGACTATTGCACTGGAATACTAGGAAATATATAAAAATAAAAGACAATATTACCAACCTGAATACCTGTCACCTGTAATCTGCCACCTGTCTTAAAGCTAGAAGCCCTAAAAATAAATTACATACAACGGAAATGCAGTTTTGTGTGTTAAACTCATACCTTAAGGTGTGGAGCCAGCTAAACAAAAAAGGGTTAGTATCGCAGGCGCGGAAAACATTCTACGAGTCAAAGAACTTCCCTCACTAAAGCCACTTGATTCTTGCAGGGTGTCAAATGTTTATGAATTTGCACGTAAAACGATACTTTATTTTATCGTCGATGTTTCTGACAGTCACAAACGACCATTAACCACATAAAGAGGGCGAAACAACAATCACTTTAACCCTCTCGGTAATAAATACAAATTATCAACCACAGGATGAATGTGAATGACATGTGATGTGTGTGGGACGTTGGTTTATTTGTTCTTAACTTAGTTTGTCATCGAGCTCATAAGGGTGTAACATAAAAATAGAGTAAAGTCCTCTTTCAAGTTATACCGCTATTAGGTATACATTTTTAGTGCTTGCAAAATTGAAAAAAGATTGGTTGAATTTATACAAAAGAGAAGATTTATTAGTTGATTGGACTATCAATAATATACGTATCCCATTTCTAGGTTTGAATTATCAGTCCAGTCACCATGACATTAGTAAACTGTCAATGTCCAACTCATATTCATATATACAGGGTGTTTTTTACGCAATCCAAATTATAAGTACTATAAGACACTGTTTAACGAACAAAAAAATCACAGTTTGCCATCGCTGTATTCTTGATTTCAGTGCCAATCATCTGATATACATTTTTGCACAGTTTATCCAAGATATTTAGCTTTATTGGTTATTTATTCTGAACAAGTTTTAAATTGGCAATTTTGCAAGCTGTTTTGAGCAAGTTGAAACCCCATGTTGTGTGTTATTTACCCAACAAATTATCAAAATCACATTTAACCTCATAGATAACTGGAACGATTAATAATAGTGGATCGGCATTGAAGTAAAGAAACAGGGACCACATCATACGCTGGTTATGTTGTCAAAAGGTGTTTCAATTTGTAATTATTTGGATTGCGTAAAATCACAGCATATATAATGGGCTCTTTTGTATATCCAAGGGTAATATTAAGAACTAAAATGCCTAAAATGGTGTTGTTGGTTATAAAATGACCAACAAATTATGAAATAACAGATGCGACCGTTATGTTTACCCAAACCTAATACAAATTGTTCTTGAATTAAACCAATTGTATATGAACCAAATAATGCACATGCATAGAGTCGTTTTCATAAATATTTCTAAAATCTATATTATCAAAACGTCAGTATTGAATAGAATTAAATCTAATTGAAAAATTCAACAATTATTATAGTTAAAATGTGTTGATGAAATATTAATGTTGATTAGCAGGCATGTATTTTAATCCTAATATAGCGTGCTTAGCTGTATTGTTACAATATACATGTAAAAAACTAATTGAAATATTGTTGTCATTTTTGTGTATTAAAAAAATGAGCAAACTATATCTAATTCTATAAAAAGTTAAATATCAATAAAGCAAATAAGTATGCTTTGTTCATAGCTCTAACGGATGAATCATTTACGATACATTCTATATAAACTGTCATAACATTCATTTAATCAATTAATGTGGCTGCAGTTTGTGTTTTAATAAATTTTGAAATTGCGTAGTGAAAAGTAATGAATTTAATAAGAAAATTGATTGTTGCCCTACAATACATCACACCCAAATTGAATTGAAATTCGAGACACGTGCTCATATGGACGTTCGTGTGTTTGTTTTATCACATCAAAGAATTATTTTGTTTAATGAAACTATAGTTGCCATAGAGACAGTTTTCTACCTGGCAACACTCATGATATGAGCTCTGTGTCTTTTAGTCTTGTAGCTTCTACAAAAATAAACTATGAAATTTAACTATATCGAATATCATGACTTAGAAAGTGTGTACATAAAACACAATATAAAAATATTTGATATAAATATATTTACCTATGAAAAAGACTCACGCAGAAAGCATTATAATGTCTTAATATTGTAATGTATACTTTCAAGAACAGTAGTATAGTTTTTTTCCTAGGACGCTAGGCACTATTCCGGAATTGCTTTTTCACATTACTTCAGGCTAAACCTAGGGGTTACGGCATTATCACTTAGATAAAATCCATTGGTGATTTGGTGGGATTTGAACCCGGGACCCCAGGAACCGGAGTCCCGCACTCCAACCACTAGACCAGCTCGCTCCCCAACAGTAGTATCGTAGTATAGTAGTACTAGGTTGAGATAATTTCACGAGGAAAATCAATTTGGTCCACTCAGTTTACCAACACCCTGGCCCTGGTGGGGATAGAATGATCAGTCATAGGGTCACGTGACAGCTGCTTATAACCTTGGAGGAGGGTAGAGACTGGTAGAGGATCTCGTAGAGAATTGAAACCTAACAGTCATCGTTGGATCGTACAATCACATAACCCTAGAAATAAATCTCAAAAAATGTGTTGTAGTGGCTTTGATTTTTCCAATTTTATTCAGTGTCCGAAATATATGTATATAGAAGACAGAATAGCCGCGAAAAATGCGTTTTTATTAGATCCAGGAAGATATATTTTCGGGAATTAACGAGTATAGTGACTGAAGGAAATCCTGGCAATATTTTTCAGTAATACTTTAGCAGCGCTCTTCTGTAGCAAAGCTAAAGATTTGACTTTTATAACTGAAATTTAGCTGTCTATTTATTTTGTGCTTATCAATTCCGAAGGAGTTTGTTACAGTTTTTTTAGGTAAAGGTCTAGACCCATCACCAGTCTAATGGCAAATCGAGCCATATCTTTTGGAATCGGAGAATCATCCATCAGATTTGGAAATGATAAATGTAAGGGCTCTGATGCTCAGACAATTTAGTTAATTAATTTTGTTAATTAATATACTTAAGATTGTCCAAATCACTTACTTACTTATTATCAAAAAGTAACATTTCAAACCTAAGATTTAAAGTCATTTTTACCATAGTAGACCTTTTAGTTTAAGGCTAAGTTTCGGTTATGTCATATTTACAACAAGTATTTAAAAATTATCTCAGTTTTCTGAGTAACCGCGAAAATTAAAAACGTATACCGTTTGAGGAAATGATACAAAGATATGAGGATAGTAAATAGGTATTGTTTTAATCAAACAAATATTTTAATTTAACTTCCTTTTTGGTATTGAAAATGTGAAATTGGCTCATTGTTCTGCCTGTTTGAAGTGGAAACCTGGATAAGCAATCAAATGTAATAAAAAACTACACAGCTACTCATGAATAACAGCTTTGAGATTAAAATACAATATCGAGAAACTATTTGTTGCAATGCTTTTTCATTGGGTTCATGGTATGGATTTAATCTCCATGTTCCATTTATTGCAATTGAAATGCAATATTGCTTAAATGTTCTATTGGACGGGGCAATTTCCAAGTTGATTTTTAACTCGTGTTTTCATATATATTACATGAGTATAATATATATTAAAGCTCATTATATTCTTAATTTATTGACATATATGTACACATGATACAATAATACATCTTTGGTATCATGTCGTCTTGGATAACGCTTTGTGACTAATTAAGTAGCTTCAGCATTTCACTCCCCAAATTAAACGGGAAATATCATCAACAGTCGTTCGTATTCTGATACGTTTGATATTCAGTTATTAAAGTAATTTTCGTCACCACTTTGATGATAAACTAAAGTGCTTTACTGCTAATATCTAATCAGTTCAGAAATTTAATATTTTATATTTGAATAGCATTTATTACAACTATAATGTAAGCAATATAACTTTCTTTTAATGTTTAACGTGTATTTTACTTTAAATGACTTTTAAGTATTAACAAAATGTAATACAACATTTAAACACAGACTAAATAACACAAGGGGGTATGTTTTATCTTATCTATGATTAAAGTTTAAGAGGGTTGTTAAGATAGAGGTGTTTTTTTTATCAAGACTTCGTTTCGGTCACGATTTTTTACTGGAACCGTCAATTACTTCGTAATAATTGCATTACTCGTGCAAAACCACTGATGAATATATCCTTCTAATTGTCATGTTGTGCATACGGCTTTAACGTCATAACGCTGAACTTAAAACTGTACATAACTTACAAGAAATAAACACTCAGAACACGCTTTACAATAATGTCACATCAATGTGTTTTGGTGATAAAACCGAACGAAAAAAAATATTAATATAAATAAATATAAACATAAAATAATGATGACATAGATATGTAATATAGATTATTTATTTCTTAATACGAACATCAATTTCCTGTGATGGGAAACACGTTATAGTATATACGATTGAACGTGAGATGGCCTATGTTTCATTGTATGCTAGAAACGTATATGCATACTACGTCCTACATGGCGATACAAACTAAATAAACAGTGTTGAAAAACTTAGCTCAAATAAGCAACGGTTCAACCTTTTAAAACATATATATATGCATATAAGATATACATATGTGACATATATAAGACACATATATATATATGTTATTTATTTTGTATGATGACCTTTATCACCTAAAAAGACCTTTCATGATTTAAATTAAGAATCAGCAAGTCATTTTCTCATGTGTGGCACTTTCTCAAGCGAAGGGCCGATGTTTCTAAGGGACTTGTCCACTTCATCAACAGGCTTATGAATATTCAAGACTTTGCACTTGTCATTCCCAGGGATTATAGCCCTAGCGTGACATATTCCGCTTATAATAAACATTTAAATTTCGTAAACATATTATATAACCAATATTTTTCAACTGCCAGTACAGTATAGTACACACATACGTTTACCTTAATATTTAACTAGAAGATAATCTTACTAACAGTAAGGCTATCCTAATCCAAACAATCTTGATATGTAAAAAAGTATGCAAATCTGAGTAAGGAAATTACTTAGAGCTCACAGAGTAAAACAAAATGTTGAGAACCTAAATTACCATAGGCGGTTTTATTTGGAGAAAAGGGTGTTCTTTGGAAACACGTAATAAAATCAAATGAAACTATAATGAACGGAAAACATTGTACGATAACATTTCAATAACAAACCAACTATTATTGTGGAAAACTAATCATTACATAAATATTATCGGAAATGAGGAAAAAGACATAATTTTAGGTCCATGAAAACGTTTTGTGCAAGTTTTGTAAGGGACGCACCGAATTATTTGATTTACAGTTTATGTCATACAAACATAAACCAAAACCTAAAATGTTAAACAAGTGATTTACTCCAATCTAAACCCTATTATGTAGGCAACATTCGTACCACAATTTAAAAGTCCAAACCTAACACAAGTAATGTGAAACAAAAACTACGTATTTTATACATGTTAATTCTCATCAACGGACATGTCAGGTAGTTTGTAATCTACACACACAACAGTAAACCCGAGAGTTGATCAGCTGATTGTAAACACAAGCACGACTTGTGTAAACATGTTGCGACCTGCAGCTGTTTATGGCAGCGCTAGGCATAACACTGTTAAACACAAGGGGGTGAGTAAAGTAAAAACAATACGACAAGTAAAATATTCCAAGACAGGGGTAAATAATAAAATTATGAATTTATTATGGCTTAAATTTTCAATTTATGATTCAGACGTAACTTTTCTTTAAGCTTTTAAAAGAAAATTCAAAACTGAAAAGGTGTAGCAGTCAGGGGCCTATTTCTCATGGCGACTCGTGTAGAGTTCACTATAGCAAAAGTCACTAGACACATGTTCATAATTGGATTCGTATTATTCTTTATTAGGTTTCAGAGATTGACAAAACTGTGGGGTTTCCCGGTAATGATATGTGTGGTAGTTGTTGGATAATTGAGTTAGTTAACTCATTTGGAAGTTTAATTTGTCCACGAAAAAACCAAGTTGACGCCAGTTATCTTGGTTTACAGTTTGAAATACAAATATGCAATGAAATATTTTTATTTGTTCATGGAATGTATTTGTTTATAAAACCGTGAAATAATACAATTTTCTGTAAGTCTGTCTCTTTATTGGTGTATTTTTTGTCTGTCTTAGTGTTTGTCGGTGACTTCAAAACGCCAATTTACACTGCCCAATCTGAAAAAGCCGATAAATATTAAAATCATTTTTCCTTATTCATAATATCATTGAGATTTCAAGCTATTAAAATATGGCCTAGTTAAAAAAATAAAATCAATTACGTTAAAATGTCTAGTTTTGCAAAATTCGTCATATATTTTAGTAACGTTTAATACATTACAAACACAATATTCCAGTTTTGTGGTTTGATGTCCATTAAGTTGTATGTGGAGTGACCAATATTCAATACTCAATATTTTTTGACGTTTTGTTCGCTTGTGAGATGACATTGATTTCAATATATATAACTCCAGGATGAAGAAGAGAGGGCTTGGAGACAAAAAGAGTGGAGCACAGCGAAGAAGAGAGCTGTGAAGAAGAGAACGGACGAAGAAGAAGAGCGGGTGACGAAGGAGCGGACTACATGGAAGAGAGTGACCGGAGAAGAAGAGATCCGACGACGAAGAAGGGAGCGATGACGAAGAAGGGAGCGATGACGAAGAAGGGAGCGATGACGAAGAAGGGAGCGATGACGAAGAAGGGAGCGATGACGAAGAAGGGAGCGATGACGAAGAAGGGAGCGGACGGCGAAGGAAAGAGAGAGTGACGAAGAAGAGAGTGGGTTGTGGACCACGAGGAGAGCTAAGGTGGAGAAAAAATGGAAGTTGCAAAGATGGTTTCGGTGCAGTTACATATTTCTACGTACCAACACAAAAAATACATTCATCCTTTTCAATTTCAGGGTTTCCTAGTGTGTAGTAGTACCTAAGTATGTTCCATTCTCAGTAATCAATGGTCAACAGCATAGTTAATTCTGAGAAAACAAATTGCGAAAGTTTGTGGTAGATTATTATACTTTCAAGTAATTCCAAATTTACTAGAAAACTTATGTGTGTTATTTTAATTGAATCTATAAGAGATAGTTTTTACTAACTAATTTTGCAAAGTTTTATTATGTTTCCAATTTCAGGATTCACTGATGAAAATTATTTAGAATTCATATCAAATACCAACAATATCCAAGATAGAACATAGAACACTATGCAAATGTAATACCCTCGTCCAGTGTGGGTGGTGTCTCGCTACATATATCATCCCTCATCCCTTTCAGAGTTTGTGGATTCAAATATGTGTTATTTAGAGATAATGAATAATTCTTTAATATTTATTTCATTTTATCTTTGTAGAAAACAACAACTTAACAATATTGAGACGAAACATGGTATGATAATAAAAAAATTGATATAACAATGACCCTAGTAATTGAAATTTGATTATTAATAAGCTGTGAAATAAAATTAATAATTTTAAATAGTGCATTTGTTTTAAATATATAATTTTATTGATTGTAAAATCTGTAATTTGGCGTGAATGTTAATTTATTAAAGATTCGTGAGTTTAATTGATTTAGCATATTAAAGATGTATTTAATTAGTTTATAACGATATACAACGTTGTAATTTCGTACATAATTAACATTTGTAAATCCGTCACTACGCCGAAAACATCACTTTATTAAACAGGGTAGCATAAACGGATTTCTATTTGAATGTGATGATAGAAATTAGAGGCCTGCAAGAAGCTGATTTCATCAGTAAACATTACATATTAAGTAGTTTCCCCTTCTGCATAAATTTTTGATCCAGCAAATTGATTTCTCTCCCTTCAGAATAAACAATTGCCTTCAAGTAAAAGGGACAAAACGGCTGGATCATTACATTATAAATTTGAGTGCTTATCGATAATCGAGAATGTTTACTAATCCTTAAGCATGTAATATAAAACTTACTACTCCTTTAAGACAATGTTTAGGTATAAGCAAAATAATTTATAAATACAAATGTCTTTAAAATAACGTTTTTAAACGAACTAAAAAGTAGAAAATTATTTATTAATAGGTGGGGAGAATTAATACTTGTAAGATTTAAAACGAAAAACGTGGGGCGCATGCGATAGCCAATTTAAGATTATTATTTTCACCTATTCAATTATTATTATTCATTCCATGCACCTACGTTTTTTGTTTAAAATCTTACAAGTATTTATTCTCTCCACATATTTATAAATTACTTTATACTTTTTAGGTTGTTTAAAACATTATTTGAAAACGTTATTTTTACCTTAAAATTATTATTTATTTCCTTTAATGTGTAAATATATTAAATCTATTTTATATAGCCTGTTAATACATAACACCACCCTTTTTAACTTTAATCAGAAGATGTTGCTACTATTCTGATAACTATGATCCTAGAATATTTGAATATCTTGGGAGAAGAACCTATGTACCTTTTAACCCTGTGGTCTTTGGAAATCTGTCAAAATAGAGAATTTACAGCTTACTTCTTCAATTGTATATATTTACGTTCTTGTCATCCATCTGTAGGCTATGTTTCAAGTTTCAAGTCTCTAGCATATCGGGAAATTAGTTTAAAATCGATTGCAAAACTTGTACCGAACAGACAAGAAAGCGAGCTAATAAAAACGTTAAAAAAATACTGTTGTTGTTTTCTTTTCATTTAATAACAGCAATGCATTGGTTACTTAAGTAGCCATGTTTTTAATTAACTATAAATGCAGACAAACTAGAATATAAGTTTTTTTTTCTCTTGGTGAACACTTGTGAATAAGAACACAACAACAGCTGTTGCAGAAATAGCTGTTGTGTAAACAGCTATTTATTTTCTATGATCTCTATGTTGTTCTCAGCTACAATGGAACCCTGTCAGAGGATGTAATCATTAAACATATGCTACTAAAGAAATATTTATTAACCTTATCAATCTTGCATGATTGCATGGTAGGTATATAAATTAAGAATGCAATTTAGCAAGACACTGTGTTAGTGGTTCTGAAATTTTTTTTAATCTAAAATTTGCTGCACACAGCATTACGTGAGTATTTACTTAATATGAGTTTTTTTATAGTCTAAAAATAATTCACAGTTAAATATTCACTTAGCAGTTAATTATACCCACGGTTTTGTGTTTTAAAAATAACAATAAACTTTTAAACAAAAATATATCATAATTATCTAAAGTTAATTTTTTGATATCCAAGACATAACTAGTATTGTACTGCAAGGTTAATATAATTAGGTTAGATCGCTGTTCACTTAGAATATAAAAAACGTATTCAGACTACACAGAAAACAATAAGGGAAACATCAAATGTCTTATGTCGACCCTACATTTATATGTTCATGTTCGGTCGTGACAGAAGTGTTATCTTCAATACTCAAGTTAAATTTTGAAGTTATGTCGTATGTAGGCCTATCGTGTGGGATATTAATTGGCAAATTAAGTGTTCATGTATTACATTTAAGTTCTTCATTAAATATTGTAAACATTTTATTTCACCACTCTATATGAACCTTGTCTTGTTCACCACTTACTTAAATAGGCTACCTTAAAAATGCTCGATAAATTCCTGATAACAATCTGTATCTACAGGGACTAGTTAAGCCGCCCTCCCCAGTCTGAATGGT
>NW_026543623.1:0-22074 GCF_028750875.1 Macrosteles quadrilineatus
GTGTACAAGGTTGTACAAGTGTACACAAGTTTGTACAAGTGTGTACAAGTTTGTACAAGTGTGTACAACTTTGTACAAGGTTGTACAAATGTGTACAAGGGTGTACAAAAGTGTACAAGGGTGCACAAGTTTGTACAAGGGTGTACAAGTGTGTACAAGCTTGTACAAGTGTGTACAAGCTTGTACAAGTGTGTACAAGCTTGTACAAGTGTGTACAAGCTTGTACAAGTGTGTACAAGGGTGTACAGGTTTGTACAAGGTTGTACAAGTGTGTACAAGGGTGTACAAGTATGTACAAGAATGTCCAATTTTGTACAAGTGTGTACAAGTTTGTAAAAGGTTGTACAAGTGTGTACAAGGGTGTACAAGTGTGTACAAGGTTGTACAAGTGTGTACAAGCTTGAACAAGTGTGTACAAGGTTGCACAAGTGTGTACAAGGTTGTACAAGTGTGTACAAGGTTGCACAAGTGTGTACAAGAGTGTACAATCGTGTACAAGCTTGTACAAGTGTGTACAAGGGTGTACAGGTTTGTACAAGGTTGTACAAGTGTGTACAAGGTTGTACAAGTGTGTACAAGGTTGTACAAGTGTGTACAAGGGTGTACAAGTTTGTACAAGTGTGTACAAGTTTGTACAAGTGTGTACAAGTTTTTTACAAGTTTGTACAAATGTATACAAGGGTGTACAAAAGTGTACAAGGGTGCACAAGTTTGTACAAGGGTGTACAAGTGTGTACAAGCTTGTACAAGTGTGTACAAGCTTGTACAAGTGTGTACAAGGGTGTACAGGTTTGTACAATTTTGTACAAGTGTTTACAAGGGTGTACAAGTATGTACAAGAATGTACAAGTTTGTACAAGTGTGTACAAGTTTGTAAAAGGTTGTACATGTGTGTACAAGGGTGTACAAGTGTGTACAAGGGTGCACAAGTGTGTACAAGGGTGTACAATCGTGTACAAGCTTGTACAAGTGTGTACAAGGGTGTACAGGTTTGTACAAGGTTGTACAAGTGTGTACAGGGGTGTACAGGTTTGTACAAGGTTGTACAAGTGTGTACAAGGGTGTACAAGTATGTACAAGAATGTACAATTTTGTACAAGTGTGTACAAGTTTGTAAAAGGTTGTACAAGTGTGTACAAGGGTGTACAAGTGTGTACAAGGTTGTACAAGTGTGTACAAGCTTGAACAAGTGTGTACAAGGTTGTACAAGTGTGTACAAGGTTGTACAAGTGTGTACAAGGTTGCACAAGTGTGTACAAGAGTGTACAATCGTGTACAAGCTTGTACAAGTGTGTACAAGGGTGTACAGGTTTGTACAAGGTTGTACAAGTGTGTACAAGGTTGTACAAGTGTGTACAAGGGTGTACAAGTTTGTACAAGTGTGTACAAGTTTGTACAAGTGTGTACAAGTTTGTACAAGTTTGTACAAATGTATACAAGGGTGTACAAAAGTGTTCAAGGGTGCACAAGTTTGTACAAGGGTGTACAAGTGTGTACAAGCTTGTACAAGTGTGTACAAGATTGTACAAGTGTGTACAAGGGTGTACAGGTTTGTACAATTTTGTACAAGTGTTTACAAGGGTGTACAAGTATGTACAAGAATGTACAAGTTTGTACAAGTGTGTACAAGTTTGTAAAAGGTTGTACATGTGTGTACAAGGGTGTACAAGTGTGTACAAGGGTGCACAAGTGTGTACAAGGGTGTACAATCGTGTACAAGCTTGTACAAGTGTGTACAAGGGTGTACAGGTTTGTACAAGGTTGTACAAGTGTGTACAAGGGTGTACAAATGTATACAAGGATGTAAAAGTTTGTACAAGTGTGTACAAGTTTGTACAAGGTTGTACAAGTAAGTACAAGTTTGTACAAGAATGTACAAGTGTGTACAAGGTTTTACAATTGTGTAAAAGGTTGTACAAGTGTGTACAAGGTTGTACAAGTGTGTACAAGCTTGTACAAGTGTGTACAAGGTTGTACAAGTGTGTACAAGGTTGTACAAGTGTGTACAAGGTTGTACAAGTGTGTACAAGCTTGTACAAGTGTGTACAAGGTTGTACAAGTGTGTACAAGGTTGTTCAAGTGTGTACATGTTTGTACAAGTGTGTTTAAGTTTGTACAAGGTTGTACAAATGTGTACAAGGGTGTACAAAAGTGTTCAAGGGTGCACAAGTTTGTACAAGGGTGTACAAGTGTGTACAAGCTTGTACAAGTGTGTACAAGCTTGTACAAGTGTGTACAAGCTTGTACAAGTGTGTACAAGCTTGTACAAGTGTGTACAAGCTTGTACAAGTGTGTACAAGCTTGTACAAGTGTGTACAAGCTTGTACAAGTGTGTACAAGGGTGTACAGGTTTGTACAAGGTTACAAGTGTGTACAAGGGTGTACAAGTATGTACAAGAATGTAAGATTTTGTACAAGTGTGTACAAGGGTGTACAAGTGTGTACAAGGTTTTACAAGTGTGTACAAGGTTTTACAATTGTGTACAAGGTTGTACAAGTGTTTACAAGGTTGTACAAGTGTGTACGAGGTTGTACAAGTGTGTACGAGGTTGTACAAGTGTGTACAAGGTTGTACAAGTGTGTACAAGGTTGTACAAGTGTACACAAGTTTGTACAAGTGTGTACAAGTTTGTACAAGTGTGTACAACTTTGTACAAGGTTGTACAAATGTGTACAAGGGTGTACAAAAGTGTACAAGGGTGCACAAGTTTGTACAAGGGTGTACAAGTGTGTACAAGCTTGTACAAGTGTGTACAAGCTTGTACAAGTGTGTACAAGCTTGTACAAGTGTGTACAAGCTTGTACAAGTGTGTACAAGGGTGTACAGGTTTGTACAAGGTTGTACAAGTGTGTACAAGGGTGTACAAGTATGTACAAGAATGTCCAATTTTGTACAAGTGTGTACAAGTTTGTAAAAGGTTGTACAAGTGTGTACAAGGGTGTACAAGTGTGTACAAGGTTGTACAAGTGTGTACAAGCTTGAACAAGTGTGTACAAGGTTGCACAAGTGTGTACAAGGTTGTACAAGTGTGTACAAGGTTGCACAAGTGTGTACAAGAGTGTACAATCGTGTACAAGCTTGTACAAGTGTGTACAAGGGTGTACAGGTTTGTACAAGGTTGTACAAGTGTGTACAAGGTTGTACAAGTGTGTACAAGGTTGTACAAGTGTGTACAAGGGTGTACAAGTTTGTACAAGTGTGTACAAGTTTGTACAAGTGTGTACAAGTTTTTTACAAGTTTGTACAAATGTATACAAGGGTGTACAAAAGTGTACAAGGGTGCACAAGTTTGTACAAGGGTGTACAAGTGTGTACAAGCTTGTACAAGTGTGTACAAGCTTGTACAAGTGTGTACAAGGGTGTACAGGTTTGTATAATTTTGTACAAGTGTTTACAAGGGTGTACAAGTATGTACAAGAATGTACAAGTTTGTACAAGTGTGTACAAGTTTGTAAAAGGTTGTACATGTGTGTACAAGGGTGTACAAGTGTGTACAAGGGTGCACAAGTGTGTACAAGGGTGTACAATCGTGTACAAGCTTGTACAAGTGTGTACAAGGGTGTACAGGTTTGTACAAGGTTGTACAAGTGTGTACAAGGGTGTACAAATGTATACAAGGATGTAAAAGTTTGTACAAGTGTGTACAAGGTTTTACAATTGTGTAAAAGGTTGTACAAGTGTGTACAAGGTTGTACAAGTGTGTACAAGCTTGTACAAGTGTGTACAAGGTTGTACAAGTGTGTACAAGGTTGTACAAGTGTGTACAAGCTTGTACAAGTGTGTACAAGGTTGTACAAGTGTGTACAAGGTTGTTCAAGTGTGTACATGTTTGTACAAGTGTGTTTAAGTTTGTACAAGGTTGTACAAATGTGTACAAGGGTGTACAAAAGTGTTCAAGGGTGCACAAGTTTGTACAAGGGTGTACAAGTGTGTACAAGCTTGTACAAGTGTGTACAAGGGTGTACAGGTTTGTACAAGGTTGTACAAGTGTGTACAAGGGTGTACAAGTATGTACAAGAATGTAAGATTTTGTACAAGTGTGTACAAGGGTGTACAAGTGTGTACAAGGTTTTACAAGTGTGTACAAGGTTTTACAATTGTGTACAAGGTTGTACAAGTGTGTACAAGGTTGTACAAGTGTGTACGAGGTAGTACAAGTGTGTACAAGGTTGTACAAGTGTGTACAAGGTTGTACAAGTGTGTACAAGGTTGTACAAGTGTACACAAGTTTGTACAAGTGTGTACAAGTTTGTACAAGTGTGTACAAGTTTGTACAAGGTTGTACAAATGTGTACAAGGGTGTACAAAAGTGTACAAGGGTGCACAAGCTTGTACAAGTGTGTACAAGCTTGTACAAGTGTGTACAAGCTTGTACAAGTGTGTACAAGGGTGTACAGGTTTGTACAAGGTTGTACAAGTGTGTACAAGGGTGTACAAGTATGTACAAGAATGTCCAATTTTGTACAAGTGTGTACAAGTTTGTAAAAGGTTGTACAAGTGTGTACAAGGGTGTACAAGTGTGTACAAGGTTGTACAAGTGTTTACAAGCTTGAACAAGTGTGTACAAGGTTGTACAAGTGTGTACAAGGTTGTACAAGTGTGTACAAGGTTGCACAAGTGTGTACAAGAGTGTACAATCGTGTACAAGCTTGTACAAGTGTGTACAAGGGTGTACAGGTTTGTACAAGGTTGTACAAGTGTGTACAAGGTTGTACAAGTGTGTACAAGGGTGTACAAGTGTGTACAAGGGTGTACAACTTTGTACAAGTGTGTACAAGTTTGTACAAGTGTGTACAAGTTTGTACAAGTTTGTACAAATGTATACAAGGGTGTACAAAAGTGTACAAGGGTGCACAAGTGTGTACAAGGGTGTACAAGTATGTACAAGAATGTCCAATTTTGTACAAGTGTGTACAAGTTTGTAAAAGGTTGTACAAGTGTGTACAAGGGTGTACAAGTGTGTACAAGGTTGTACAAGTGTTTACAAGCTTGAACAAGTGTGTACAAGGTTGTACAAGTGTGTACAAGGTTGTACAAGTGTGTACAAGGTTGCACAATTGTGTACAAGAGTGTACAATCGTGTACAAGCTTGTACAAGTGTGTACAAGGGTGTACAGGTTTGTACAAGGTTGTACAAGTGTGTACAAGGTTGTACAAGTGTGTACAAGGGTGTACAAGTTTGTACAAGTGTGTACAAGTTTGTACAAGTGTGTACAAGTTTGTACAAGTTTGTACAAATGTATACAAGGGTGTACAAAAGTGTACAAGGGTGCACAAGTTTGTACAAGGGTGTACAAGTGTGTACAAGCTTGTACAAGTGTGTACAAGCTTGTACAAGTGTGTACAAGGGTGTACAGGTTTGTACAATTTTGTACAAGTGTTTACAAGGGTGTACAAGTATGTACAAGAATGTACAAGTTTGTACAAGTGTGTACATGTTTGTAAAAGGTTGTACATGTGTGTACAAGGGTGTACAAGTGTGTACAAGGGTGCACAAGTGTGTACAAGGGTGTACAATCGTGTACAAGCTTGTACAAGTGTGTACAAGGGTGTACAGGTTTGTACAAGGTTGTACAAGTGTGTACAAGGGTGTACAAATGTATACAAGGATGTTAAAATTTGTACAAGTGTGTACAAGTTTGTACAAGGTTGTACAAGTAAGTACAAGTTTGTACAAGAATGTACAAGTGTGTACAAGGTTTTACAATTGTGTAAAAGGTTGTACAAGTGTGTACAAGGTTGTACAAGTGTGTACAAGCTTGTACAAGTGTGTACAAGGTTGTACAAGTGTGTACAAGGTTGTACAAGTGTGTACAAGCTTGTACAAGTGTGTACAAGGTTGTACAAGTGTGTACAAGGTTGTTCAAGTGTGTACATGTTTGTACAAGTGTGTTTAAGTTTGTACAAGGTTGTACAAATGTGTACAAGGGTGTACAAAAGTGTTCAAGGGTGCACAAGTTTGTACAAGGGTGTACAAGTGTGTACAAGCTTGTACAAGTGTGTACAAGCTTGTACAAGTGTGTACAAGCTTGTACAAGTGTGTACAAGCTTGTACAAGTGTGTACAAGGGTGTACAGGTTTGTACAAGGTTGTACAAGTGTGTACAAGGGTGTACAAGTATGTACAAGAATGTAAAATTTTGTACAAGTGTGTACAAGGGTGTACAAGTGTGTACAAGGTTGTACAAGTGTGTACAAGGTTTTACAATTGTGTACAAGGTTGTACAAGTGTGTACAAGGTTGTACAAGTGTGTACGAGGTTGTACAAGTGTGTACAAGGTTGTACAAGTGTGTACAAGGTTGTACAAGTGTGTACAAGGTTGTACAAGTGTGTACAAGGTTGTACAAGTGTACACAAGTTTGTACAAGTGTGTACAAGTTTGTACAAGTGTGTACAAGTGTGTACAAGTTTGTACAAGTTTGTACAAATGTATACAAAGGTGTACAAAAGTGTACAAGGGTGCACAAGTTTGTACAAGGTTGTACAAGTGTGTACGAGGTTGTACAAGTGTGTACAAGCTTGTACAAGTGTGTACAAGGGTGTACAAGTGTGTACAAGGTTGTACAAGTGTACACAAGTTTGTACAAGTGTGTACAAGTTTGTACAAGTGTGTACAAGTTTGTACAAGGTTGTACAAATGTGTACAAGGGTGTACAAAAGTGTACAAGGGTGCACAAGTTTGTACAAGGGTGTACAAGTGTGTACAAGCTTGTACAAGTGTGTACAAGCTTGTACAAGTGTGTACAAGGGTGTACAGGTTTGTACAAGCTTGTACAAGTGAGTACAAGGGTGTACAGGTTTGTACAAGGTTGTACAAGTGTGTACAAGGGTGTACAAGTATGTACAAGAATGTACAATTTTGTACAAGTGTGTACAAGTTTGTAAAAGGTTGTACAAGTGTGTACAAGGGTGTACAAGTGTGTACAAGGTTGTACAAGTGTGTACAAGCTTGAACAAGTGTGTACAAGGTTGTACAAGTGTGTACAAGGTTGTACAAGTGTGTACAAGGTTGCACAAGTGTGTACAAGAGTGTACAATCGTGTACAAGCTTGTACAAGTGTGTACAAGGGTGTACAGGTTTGTACAAGGTTGTACAAGTGTGTACAAGGTTGTACAAGTGTGTACAAGGGTGTACAAGTTTGTACAAGTGTGTACAAGTTTGTACAAGTGTGTACAAGTTTGTACAAGTTTGTACAAATGTATACAAGGGTGTACAAAAGTGTACAAGGGTGCACAAGTTTGTACAAGGGTGTACAAGTGTGTACAAGCTTGTACAAGTGTGTACAAGCTTGTACAAGTGTGTACAAGGGTGTACAGGTTTGTACAATTTTGTACAAGTGTTTACAAGGGTGTACAAGTATGTACAAGAATGTACAAGTTTGTACAAGTGTGTACAAGGTTGTACAAGTGTGTACAAGGTTGTACAAGTGTGTACAAGGGTGTACAAGTTTGTACAAGTGTGTACAAGTTTGTACAAGTGTGTACAAGTTTGTACAAGGTTGTACAAATTAATACAAGGGTGTACAAAAGTGTACAAGGGTGCACAAGTTTGTACAAGGGTGTACAAGTGTGTACAAGCTTGTACAAGTGTGTACAAGCTTGTACAAGTGTGTACAAGGGTGTACAGGTTTGTACAAGGTTGTACAAGTGTTTACAAGGGTGTACAAAAGAATGTACAAGTTTGTACAAGTGTGTACAAGTTTGTAAAAGGTTGTACAAGTGTGTACAAGGGTGTACAAGTGTGTACAATAGTGCACAAGTGTGTACAAGGGTGTACAATCGTGTACAAACTTGTACAAGTGTGTACAAGGGTGTACAGGTTTGTACAAGGTTGTACAAGTGTGTACAAGGGTGTACAAGTGTGTACAAGGGTGTACAAATGTGTACAAGGCTGTAAAAGTTTGTACAAGTGTGTACAAGTTTGTACAAGGTTGTACAAGTAAGTACAAGTTTGTACAAGAATGTACAAGTGTGTACAAGATTTTACAATTGTGTAAAAGGTTGTACAAGTGTGTACAAGGTTGTACAAGTGTGTACAAGGTTGTACAAGTGTGTACAAGCTTGTACAAGTGTGTACAAGGTTGTACAAGTGTGTACAAGGTTGTACAAGTGTGTACAAGGTTGTACAAGTGTGTACAAGGTTGTACAAGTGTGTACAAGGTTGTACAAGTGTGTACAAGTTTGTACAAGTGTGTACAAGTTTGTACAAGGTTGTACAAGTTTGTACAAGGTTGTACAAATGTGTACAAGGGTGTACAAAAGTGTACAAGGGTGCACAAGTTTGTACAAGGGTGTACAAGTGTGTACAAGCTTGTACAAGTGTGTACAAGCTTGTACAAGGGTTTACAGGTTTGTACAAGGTTGTACAAGTGTGTACAAGGTTGTACAAGTATGTACAAGAATGTACAAGTTTGTACAAGTGTGTACAAGTTTGTAAAAGGTTGTACAAGTGTGTACAAGGGTGTACAAATGTGTACAAGGATGTAAAAGTGTGTACAAGTGTGTACAAGTTTGTACAAGGTTGTACAAGTGTGTACAAGTTTGTACAAGGATGTACAAATTTGTACAAGTGTGTACAAGGTTGTACAAGTGTGTACAAGTGTGTACAAGTTTGTACAAGTGTGTACAAGTTTGTACAAGGTTGTAAACGTGTGTACAAGGTTTTACAATTGTGTACAAGGTTGTACAAGTGTGTACAAGGTTGTACATGTGTGTACAAGGTTGTACAAGTGTGTACAAGGTTGTACAAGTGTGTACAAAGTTGTACAAGTGTACACAAGTTTGTACAAGTGTGTACAAGTTTGTACAAGTGTGTACAAGTTTGTACAAGTTTGTACAAATGTGTACAAGGGTGTACAAAAGTGTACAAGGGTGCACAAGTTTGTACAAGGGTGTACAAGTGTGTACAAGGGTGTACAAGTATGTACAAGAATGTACAATTTTGTACAAGTGTGTACAAGATTGTAAAAGGTTGTACAAGTGTGTACAAGGGTGTACAAGTGTGTACAAGGTTGTAGAAGTGTGTACAAGCTTGAACAAGTGTGTACAAGGTTGTACAAGTGTGTACAAGGTTGTACAAGTGTGTACAAGGTTGCACAAGTGTGTACAAGAGTGTACAATCGTGTACAAGCTTGTACAAGTGTGTACAAGGGTGTACAGGTTTGTACAAGGTTGTACAAGTGTGTACAAGGTTGTACAAGTGTGTACAAGGTTGTACAAGTGCGTACAAGGGTGTACAAGTTTGTACAAGTGTGTACAAGTTTGTACAAGTGTGTACAAGTTTGTAAAAGGTTGTACAAGTGTGTACAAGGGTGTACAAGTGTGTACAAGGGTGCACAAGTGTGTACAAGGGTGTACAATCGTGTACAAGCTTGTACAAGTGTGTACAAGGGTGTACAGGTTTGTACAAGGTTGTACAAGTGTGTACAAGGTTGTACAAGTGTGTACAAGCTTGTACAAGTGTGTACAAGGTTGTACAAGTGTGTACAAGGTTGTACAAGTGTGTACAAGCTTGTACAAGTGTGTACAAGGTTTGTACAAGTGTGTACAAGGTTGTTCAAGTGTGTACATGTTTGTACAAGTGTGTTTAAGTTTGTACAAGGTTGTACAAATGTGTACAAGGGTGTACAAAAGTGTTCAAGGGTGCACAAGTTTGTACAAGGGTGTACAAGTGTGTACAAGCTTGTACAAGTGTGTACAAGCTTGTACAAGTGTGTACAAGCTTGTACAAGTGTGTACAAGGGTGTACAGGTTTGTACAAGGTTGTACAAGTGTGTACAAGGGTGTACAAGTATGTACAAGAATGTAAAATTTTGTACAAGTGTGTACAAGGGTGTACAAGTGTGTACAAGGTTGTAAAAGTGTGTACAAGGTTTTACAATTGTGTACAAGGTTGTACAAGTGTGTACAAGGTTGTACAAGTGTGTACGAGGTTGTACAAGTGTGTACAAGGTTGTACAAGTGTACACAAGTTTTTACAAGTGTGTACAAGTTTGTACAAGTGTGTACAAGTTTGTACAAGGTTGTACAAATGTGTACAAGGGTGTACAAAAGTGTACAAGGGTGCACAAGTTTGTACAAGGGTGTACAAGTGTGTACAAGCTTGTACAAGTGTGTACAAGGGTGTACAGGTTTGTACAAGGTTGTACAAGTGTGTACAAGGGTGTACAAGTATGTACAAGAATGTACAATTTTGTACAAGTGTGTACAAGTTTGTAAAAGGTTGTACAAGTGTGTACAAGGGTGTACAAGTGTGTACAAGGTTATACAAGTATGTACAAGCTTGAACAAGTGTGTACAAGGTTGTACAAGTGTGTACAAGGTTGTACAAGTGTGTACAAGGTTGCACAAGTGTGTACAAGAGTGTACAATCGTGTACAAGCTTGTACAAGTGTGTACAAGGGTGTACAGGTTTGTACAAGGTTGTACAAGTGTGTACAAGGTTGTACAAGTGTGTACAAGGGTGTACAAGTTTGTACAAGTGTGTACAAGTTTGTACAAGTGTGTACAAGTTTGTACAAGTTTGTACAAATGTATACAAGGGTGTACAAAAGTGTACAAGGGTGCACAAGTTTGTACAAGGGTGTACAAGTGTGTACAAGCTTGTACAAGTGTGTACAAGCTTGTACAAGTGTGTACAAGCTTGTACAAGTGTGTACAAGGGTGTACAGGTTTGTACAATTTTGTACAAGTGTTTACAAGGGTGTACAAGTATGTACAAGAATGTACAAGTTTGTACAAGTGTGTACAAGGTTGTACAAGTGTGTACAAGGTTGTACAAGTGTGTACAAGGGTGTACAAGTTTGTACAAGTGTGTACAAGTTTGTACAAGTGTGTACAAGTTTGTACAAGGTTGTACAAATTAATACAAGGGTGTACAAAAGTGTACAAGGGTGCACAAGTTTGTACAAGGGTGTACAAGTGTGTACAAGCTTGTACAAGTGTGTACAAGCTTGTACAAGTGTGTACAAGGGTGTACAGGTTTGTTCAAGGTTGTACAAGTGTTTACAAGGGTGTACAAAAGAATGTACAAGTTTGTACAAGTGTGTACAAGTTTGTAAAAGGTTGTACAAGTGTGTACAAGGGTGTACAAGTGTGTACAATGGTGCACAAGTGTGTACAAGGGTGTACAATCGTGTACAAGCTTGTACAAGTGTGTACAAGGGTGTACATGTTTGTACAAGGTTGTACAAGTGTGTACAAGGGTGTAAAAGTGTGTACAAGGGTGTACAAATGTGTACAAGGCTGTAAAAGTTTGTACAAGTGTGTACAAGTTTGTACAAGGTTGTACAAGTAAGTACAAGTTTGTACAAGAATGTACAAGTGTGTACAAGGTTTTACAATTGTGTAAAAGGTTGTACAAGTGTGTACAAGGTTGTACAAGTGTGTACAAGGTTGTACAAGTGTGTACAAGCTTGTACAAGTGTGTACAAGGTTGTACAAGTGTGTACAAGGTTGTACAAGTGTGTACAAGGTTGTACAAGTGTGTACAAGTTTGTACAAGTTTGTACAAGTTTGTACAAGTGTGTACAAGTTTGTACAAGGTTGTACAAATGTGTACAAGGGTGTACAAAAGTGTACAAGGGTGCACAAGTTTGTACAAGGGTGTACAAGTGTGTACAAGCTTGTACAAGTGTGTACAAGCTTGTACAAGGGTTTACAGGTTTGTACAAGGTTGTACAAGTGTGTACAAGGTTGTACAAGTATGTACAAGAATGTACAAGTTTGTACAAGTGTGTACAAGTTTGTAAAAGGTTGTACAAGTGTGTACAAGGGTGTACAAATGTGTACAAGGATGTAAAAGTGTGTACAAGTGTGTACAAGTTTGTACAAGGTTGTACAAGTGTGTACAAGTTTGTACAAGGTTGTACAAATTTGTACAAGTGTGTACAAGGTTGTACAAGTGTGTACAAGGGTGTACAAGTTTGTACAAGTGTGTACAAGTTTGTACAAGGTTGTAAACGTGTGTACAAGGTTTTACAATCGTGTACAAGGTTGTACAAGTGTGTACAAGGTTGTACATGTGTGTACAAGGTTGTACAAGTGTGTACAAGGTTGTACAAGTGTGTACAAAGTTGTACAAGTGTACACAAGTTTGTACAAGTGTGTACAAGTTTGTACAAGTGTGTACAAGTTTGTACAAGTTTGTACAAATGTGTACAAGGGTGTACAAAAGTGTACAAGGGTGCACAAGTTTGTACAAGGGTGTACAAGTGTGTACAAGGGTGTACAAGTATGTACAAGAATGTACAATTTTGTACAAGTGTGTACAAGTTTGTAAAAGGTTGTACAAGTGTGTACAAGGGTGTAAAAGTGTGTACAAGGTTGTAGAAGTGTGTACAAGCTTGAACAAGTGTGTACAAGGTTGTACAAGTGTGTACAAGGTTGTACAAGTGTGTACAAGGTTGCACAAGTGTGTACAAGAGTGTACAATCGTGTACAAGCTTGTACAAGTGTGTACAAGGGTGTACAGGTTTGTACAAGGTTGTACAAGTGTGTACAAGGTTGTACAAGTGTGTACAAGGTTGTACAAGTGTGTACAAGGGTGTACAAGTTTGTACAAGTGTGTACAAGTTTGTACAAGTGTGTACAAGTTTGTAAAAGGTTGTACAAGTGTGTACAAGGGTGTACAAGTGTGTACAAGGGTGCACAAGTGTGTACAAGGGTGTACAATCGTGTACAAGCTTGTACAAGTGTGTACAAGGGTGTACAGGTTTGTACAAGGTTGTACAAGTGTGTACAAGGTTGTACAAGTGTGTACAAGCTTGTACAAGTGTGTACAAGGTTGTACAAGTGTGTACAAGGTTGTACAAGTGTGTACAAGCTTGTACAAGTGTGTACAAGGTTTGTACAAGTGTGTACAAGGTTGTTCAAGTGTGTACATGTTTGTACAAGTGTGTTTAAGTTTGTACAAGGTTGTACAAATGTGTACAAGGGTGTACAAAAGTGTTCAAGGGTGCACAAGTTTGTACAAGGGTGTACAAGTGTGTACAAGCTTGTACAAGTGTGTACAAGCTTGTACAAGTGTGTACAAGCTTGTACAAGTGTGTACAAGCTTGTACAAGTGTGTACAAGGGTGTACAGGTTTGTACAAGGTTGTACAAGTGTGTACAAGGGTGTACAAGTATGTACAAGAATGTACAATTTTGTACAAGTGTGTACAAGTTTGTAAAAGGTTGTACAAGTGTGTACAAGGGTGTACAAGTGTGTACAAGGTTGTACAAGTGTGTACAAGCTTGAACAAGTGTGTACAAGGTTGTACAAGTGTGTACAAGGTTGTACAAGTGTGTACAAGGTTGCACAAGTGTGTACAAGAGTGTACAATCGTGTACAAGCTTGTACAAGTGTGTACAAGGGTGTACAGGTTTGTACAAGGTTGTACAAGTGTGTACAAGGTTGTACAAGTGTGTACAAGGGTGTACAAGTTTGTACAAGTGTGTACAAGTTTGTACAAGTGTGTACAAGTTTGTACAAGTTTGTACAAATGTATACAAGGGTGTACAAAAGTGTACAAGGGTGCACAAGTGTGTACAAGGGTGTACAGGTTTGTACAATTTTGTACAAGTGTTTACAAGGGTGTACAAGTATGTACAAGAATGTACAAGTTTGTACAAGTGTGTACAAGTTTGTAAAAGGTTGTACATGTTTTTACAAGGGTGTACAAGTGTGTAAAAGGGTGCACAAGTGTGTACAAGGGTGTACAATCGTGTACAAGCTTGTACAAGTGTGTACAAGGGTGTACAGGTTTGTACAAGGTTGTACAAGTGTGTACAAGGGTGTACAAATGTATACAAGGATGTAAAAGTTTGTACAAGTGTGTACAAGTTTGTACAAACTTTTACATCCTTGTATACATTTGTACACCCTTGTACACACTTGTACAACCTTGTACAAACCTGTACACCCTTGTACACACTTGTACAAGCTTGTACACGATTTTACACCCTTGTACACACTTGTGCACCCTTTTACACACTTGTACACCCTTGTAAAAACATGTACAACCTTTTACAAACTTGTACACACTTGTACAAACTTGTACATTCTTGTACATACTTGTACACCCTTGTAAACACTTGTACAAAATTGTACAAACCTGTACACCCTTGTACACACTTGTACAAGCTTGTACACACTTGTACAAGCTTGTACACACTTGTACACCCTTGTACAAACTTGTGCACCCTTGTACACTTTTGTACACCCTTGTATACATTTGTACAAACTTGTACAAACTTGTACACACTTGTACAAACTTGTACACACTTGTACAAACTTGTACACCCTTGTACACACTTGTACAACCTTGTACACACTTGTACAACCTTGTACAAACCTGTACACCCTTGTACACACTTGTACAAGCTTGTACACGATTGTACACTCTTGTACACACTTGTGCAACCTTGTACACAATTGTACAACCTTGTACACACTTGTACAACCTTGTACACACTTGTTCAAGCTTGTACACACTTGTACAACCTTGTACACACTTGTACACCCTTGTACACACTTGTACAACCTTTTACAAACTTGTACACACTTGTACAAAATTGTACATTCTTGTACATACTTGTACACCCTTGTACACACTTGTACAACCTTGTACAAACCTGTACACCCTTGTACACACTTGTACAAGCTTGTACACACTTGTACAAGCTTGTACACACTTGTACACCCTTGTACAAACTTGTGCACCCTTGTACACTTTTGTACACCCTTGTACACATTTGTACATTCTTGTACAAACTTGTACACACTTGTACAAACTTGTACACACTTGTACAAACTTGTGTACACTTGTACAACCTTGTACACACTTGTACAACCTTGTACACACTTGTACAACCTTGTACACACTTGTACAACCTCGTACACACTTGTACAACCTTGTACACACTTGTACAACCTTGTACACAATTGTAAAACCTTGTACACACTTTTACAACCTTGTACACACTTGTACACCCTTGTACACACTTGTACAAAATTTTACATTCTTGTACATACTTGTACACCCTTGTACACACTTGTACAACCTTGTACAAACCTGTACACCCTTGTACACACTTGTACAAGCTTGTACACACTTGTACAAGCTTGTACACACTTGTACAAGCTTGTACACACTTGTACACCCTTGTACAAACTTGTGCACCCTTGAACACTTTTGTACACCCTTGTACACATTTGTACAACCTTGTACAAACTTAAACACACTTGTACAAACATGTACACACTTGAACAACCTTGTACACACTTGTACAAACCTTGTACACACTTGTACAAGCTTGTACACACTTGTACAACCTTGTACACACTTGTACAACCTTGTACACACTTGTACAAGCTTGTACACACTTGTACAACCTTGTACACACTTGTACAACCTTGTACAAACCTGTACACCCTTGTACACACTTGTACAAGCTTGTACACGATTGTACACCCTTGTACACACTTGTGCACCCTTGTACACACTTGTACACCCTTGTACACACTTGTACAACCTTTTACAAACTTGTACACACTTGTACAAACTTGTACACACTTGTACAAACTTGTACACCCTTGTACGCACTTGTACAACCTTGTACACACTTGTACAACCTTGTACACACTTGTACAACCTTGTACAAACCTGTACACCCTTGTACACACTTGTACAAGCTTGTACACGATTGTACACTCTTGTACACACTTGTGCAACCTTGTACACACTTGTACAACCTTGTACACACTTGTACAACCTTGTACACACTTGTTCAAGCTTGTACACACTTCTACAACCTTGTACACACTTGTACACCCTTGTACACACTTGTACAACCTTTTACAATCTTGTACACACTTGTACAAAATTGTACATTCTTGTACATACTTGTACACCCTTGTACACACTTGTACACCCTTGTACAAACTTGTGCACCCTTGTACACTTTTGTACACCCTTGTACACATTTGTACAAACTTGTACAAACTTGTACACACTTGTACAAACTTGTACACACTTGTACAAACTTGTGTACACTTGTACAACTTTGTACACACTTGTACAACCTTGTACACACTTGTACAACCTTGTACACACATGTACAACCTTGTACACACTTGTACAACCTTGTACACAATTGTAAAACCTTGTACACACGTTTACAACCTTGTACAAACTTGTACACACTTGTACAAACTTGTACACACTTGTACACACTTGTACAACCTTGTACACACTTGTACAAATTTGTACATCCTTGTACAAACTTGTACACACTTGTACAACCTTGTACAAACTTGTACACACTTGTACACACTTTTACATCCTTGTACACATTTGTACACCCTTGTACACACTTGTACAACCTTTTACAAACTTGTACACACTTGTACAAACTTGTACATTCTTGTACATACTTGTACAACCTTGTACACACTTGTACAACCTTGTACAAACCTGTAAACCCTTGTACAAGCTTGTACACACTTGTACAAGCTTGTACACACTTGTACACCCTTGTACAAACTTGTGCACCCTTGTACACTTTTGTACACCCTTGTACACATTTGTACAACCTTGTACAAACTTGTACAACCTTGTACAAACTTGTACACACTTGTACAAACTTGTACACACTTGTACAACCTTGTACACACTTGTACAACCTTGTACACACTTGTACAACCTTGTACACACTTGTACAACCTTGTACACACTTGTACAACCTTGTACACACTTGTACAAGCTTGTACACACTTGTACAACCTTGTACACACTTGTACAACCTTGTACACACTTGTACAACCTTTTACACAATTGTAAAATCTTGTACACACTTGTACATTCTTGTACAAACTTGTACTTACTTGTACAACCTTGTACAAACTTGTACACACTTGTACAAACTTTTACAGCCTTGTACACATTTGTACACCCTTGTACACACTTGTACACCCTTGTACACACTTGTACAACCTTGTACAAACCTGTACACCCTTGTACACACTTGTACAAGTTTGTACACGATTGTACACCCTTGTACACACTTGTGCACTATTGTACACACTTGTACACCCTTGTACACACTTGTACAACCTTTTACAAACTTGTACACACTTGTACAAACTTGTACATTCTTTTGTACACCCTTGTAAACACTTGTACAACCTTGTACAAACCTGTACACCCTTGTACACACTTGTACAAGCTTGTACACACTTGTACAAGCTTGTACACACTTGTACACCCTTGTACAAACTTGTGCACCCTTGTACACTTTTGTACACCCTTGTATTAATTTGTACAACCTTGTACAAACTTGTACACACTTGTACAAACTTGTACACACTTGTACAAACTTGTACACCCTTGTACACACTTGTACAACCTTGTACACACTTGTACAACCTTGTACACACTTGTACAAACTTGTACATTCTTGTACATACTTGTACACCCTTGTAAACACTTGTACAAAATTGTACAAACCTGTACACCCTTGTACACACTTGTACAAGCTTGTACACACTTGTACAAGCTTGTACACACTTGTACACCCTTGTACAAACTTGTGCACCCTTGTACACTTTTGTACACCCTTGTATACATTTGTACAAACTTGTACAAACTTGTACACACTTGTACAAACTTGTACACACTTGTACAAACTTGTACACCCTTGTATACACTTGTACAACCTTGTACACACTTGTACAACCTTGTACAAACCTGTACACCCTTGTACACACTTGTACAAGCTTGTACACGATTGTACACTCTTGTACACACTTGTGCAACCTTGTACACACTTGTACAACCTTGTACACACTTGTACAACCTTGTACACACTTGTTCAAGCTTGTACACACTTGTACAACCTTGTACACACTTGTACACCCTTGTACACACTTGTACAACCTTTTACAAACTTGTACACACTTGTACAAAATTGTACATTCTTGTACATACTTGTACACCCTTGTACACACTTGTACAACCTTGTACAAACCTGTACACCCTTGTACTCACTTGTACAAGCTTGTACAAACCTGTACACCCTTGTACACACTTGTACAAGCTTGTACACACTTGTACAAGCTTGTACACACTTGTACACCCTTGTACAAACTTGTGCACCCTTGTACACTTTTGTACACCCTTGTACACATTTGTACAACCTTGTACAAACTTGTACACACTTGTACAAACTTGTACACACTTGTACAAACTTGTGTACACTTGTACAACCTTGTACACACTTGTACACCCTTGTACACACTTGTACAAGCTTGTACACACTTGTACAACCTCGTACACACTTGTACAACCTTGTACAAACTTGTGCACCCTTGTACACTTTTGTACACCTTTGTATACATTTGTACAAACTTGTACAAACTTGTACACACTTGTACACACTTGTACAAACTTGTACACACTTGTACAAACTTGTGTACACTTGTACAACCTTGTACACACTTGTACAACCTTGTACACACTTGTACAACCTTGTACACACTTGTACAACCTTGTACACACTTGTACAACCTCGTACACACTTGTACAACCTTGTACACACTTGTACAACCTTGTACACAATTGTAAAACCTTGTACACACTTGTACAACCTTGTACACACTTGTACACCCTTGTACACACTTGTACAAAATTTTACATTCTTGTACATACTTGTACACCCTTGTACACACTTGTACAACCTTGTACAAACCTGTACACCCTTGTACACACTTGTACAAGCTTGTACACACTTGTACAAGCTTGTACACACTTGTACAAGCTTGTACACACTTGTACAAGCTTGTACACACTTGTACACCCTTGTACAAACTTGTGCACCCTTGAACACTTTTGTACACCCTTGTACACATTTGTACAACCTTGTACAAACTTAAACACACTTGTACAAACATGTACACACTTGAACAACCTTGTACACACTTGTACAACCTTGTACACACTTGTACAAGCTTGTACACACTTGTACAACCTTGTACACACTTGTACAACCTTGTACACACTTGTACAAGCTTGTACACACTTGTACAACCTTGTACACACTTGTACAACCTTTTACACAATTGTAAAACCTTGTACACACTTGTACATTCTTGTACAAACTTGTACTTACTTGTACAACCTTGTACAAACTTGTACACACTTGTACAAATTTTAACATCCTTGTATACATTTGTACACCCTTGTACACACTTGTACAACCTTGTACAAACCTGTACACCCTTGTACACACTTGTACAAGCTTGTACACGATTGTACACCCTTGTACACACTTGTGCACCCTTGTACACACTTGTACACCCTTGTACACACATGTACAACCTTTTACAAACATGTACACACTTGTACAAACTTGTACATTCTTGTACATACTTGTACACCCTTGTAAACACTTGTACAAAATTGTACAAACCTGTACACCCTTGTACACACTTGTACAAGCTTGTACACACTTGTACAAGCTTGTACACACTTGTACACCCTTGTACAAACTTGTGCACCCTTGTACACTTTTGTACACCCTTGTATACATTTGTACAAACTTGTACAAACTTGTACACACTTGTACAAACTTGTACACACTTGTACAAACTTGTACACCCTTGTACACACTTGTACAACCTTGTACACACTTGTACAACCTTGTACAAACCTGTACACCCTTGTACACACTTGTACAAGCTTGTACACGATTGTACACTCTTGTACACAATTGTGCAACCTTGTACACACTTGTACAACCTTGTACACACTTGTACAACCTTGTACACACTTGTTCAAGCTTGTAAACACTTGTACAACCTTGTACACACTTGTACACCCTTGTACACACTTGTACAACCTTTTACAAACTTGTACACACTTGTACAAAATTGGACATTCTTGTACATACTTGTACACCCTTGTACACACTTGTGCACCCTTGTACACTTTTGTACACCCTTGTATACATTTGTACAAACTTGTACAAACTTGTACACACTTGTACAAACTTGTACACACTTGTACAAAGTTGTACACCCTTGTACACACTTGTACACCCTTGTACACACTTGTACAACCTTGTACACACTTGTACAACCTTGTACAAACCTGTACACCCTTGTACACACTTGTACAAGCTTGTACACGATTGTACACTCTTGTACACACTTGTGAACCTTGTACACACTTGTACAACCTTGTACACACTTGTACAACCTTGTACACACTTGTTCAAGCTTGTAAACACTTGTACAACCTTGTACACACTTGTACACCCTTGTACACACTTGTACAACCTTTTACAAACTTGTACACACTTGTACAAAATTGGACATTCTTGTACATACTTGTACACCCTTGTACACACTTGTACAACCTTGTACAAACCTGTACACCCTTGTACACACTTGTACAAGCTTGTACACACTTGTACAAGCTTGTACACACTTGTACAAGCTTGTGCACCCTTGTACACTTTTGTACACCCTTGTACACATTTGTACAACCTTGTACAAACTTGTACACACTTGTACAAACTTGTACACACTTGTACAAACTTGTGTACACTTGTACAACCTTGTACACACTTGTACAACCTTGTACACACTTGTACAACCTTGTACACACTTGTACTACCTCGTACACACTTGTACAACCTTGTACACACTTGTACAACCTTGTACACAATTGTAAAACCTTGTACACACTTGTAAAACCTTGTACACACTTGTACACCCTTGTACACACTTGTACAAAATCTTACATTCTTGTACATACTTGTACACCCTTGTACACACTTGTACAACCTTGTACAAACCTGTACACCCTTGTACACACTTGTACAAGCTTGTACACACTTGTACACCCTTGTACAAACTTGTGCACCCTTGAACACTTTTGTACACCCTTGTACACATTTGTACAACCTTGTACAAACTTAAACACACTTGTACAAACATGTACACACTTGAACAACCTTGTACACACTTGTACAACCTTGTACACACTTGTACAAGCTTGTACACACTTGTACAACCTTGTACACACTTGTACAACCTTGTACACACTTGTACAAGCTTGTACACACTTGTACAACCTTGTACACACTTGTACAACCTTTTACACAATTGTAAAACCTTGTACACACTTGTACAAACTTTTACATCCTTGTATACATTTGTACACCCTTGTACACACTTGTACAACCTTGTACAAACCTGTACACCCTTGTACACACTTGTACAAGCTTGTACACGATTGTACACCCTTGTACACACTTGTGCACCCTTGTACACACTTGTACACCCTTGTACACACATGTACAACCTTTTACAAACTTGTACACACTTGTACAAACTTGTACATTCTTGTACATACTTGTACACCCTTGTAAACACTTGTCTGTACAAATTATACAAACCTGTACACCCTTGTACACACTTGTACAAGCTTGTACACACTTGTACAAGCTTGTACACACTTGTACACCCTTGTACAAACTTGTGCACCCTTGTACACTTTTGTACACCCTTGTATACATTTGTACAAACTTGTAAAAAACTTGTACACACTTGTACAAACTTGTACACACTTGTACAAACTTGTACACCCTTGTACACACTTGTACAACCTTGTACACACTTGTACAACCTTGTACACACTTGTACAACCTTGTACAAACCTGTACACCCTTGTACACACTTGTACAAGCTTGTACACGATTGTACACTCTTGTACACACTTGTGCAACCTTGTACACACTTGTACAACCTTGTACACACTTGTGCAACCTTGTACACACTTGTTCAAGCTTGTACACACTTGTACAACCTTGTACACACTTGTACACCCTTGTACACACTTGTACAACCTTTTACAAACTTGTACACACTTGTACAAAATTGGACATTCTTGTACATACTTGTACACCCTTGTACACACTTGTAC
Organism: Macrosteles quadrilineatus; assembly: GCF_028750875.1. Lineage (NCBI taxonomy): Eukaryota > Metazoa > Arthropoda > Insecta > Hemiptera > Cicadellidae > Macrosteles > Macrosteles quadrilineatus. Next base: position 21,969 of record NW_026543623.1, read on the forward strand.
AACCTTGTACAAACCTGTACACCCTTGTACACACTTGTACAAGCTTGTACACACTTGTACAAGCTTGTACACACTTGTACAAGCTTGTACACACTTGTACAAGCTT
>NW_026543624.1:0-21977 GCF_028750875.1 Macrosteles quadrilineatus
ATCAGACTTTTTTTCAAAACCCTGTATTTAATAGATCAATTCTACTACAAAAACTTGTACAACGTCAAGCCTATTGTGTTTGTACGTACGTCAATGAAGATATTGTTACTCTTAAATCCATTGCAATACGTTTATAAAGATTACAAGCTATGGAATATAAAAGAAACTAAGCACATACACCATACAATCTAAAATGGATTGAATAAGGCACTGCATAACATCGTATATGTACATTACACAGTATTAAAAATGAATAATTTGCAAAGAGGCTTTAGAAACAAAGTTCTTCTCCATTGGTGTATTCTTTTGAGGATCGATTCATTGATTAGACCAAATCAAAGACTAGACATAGTTCCTGCATATAGAAAGTGAACTATTTCAAAACATGCTATATTTTCCCGCGAAACTTGCACTGGTTTGTTCAATCATAAGCCAGGGTCTTTATTTAGTAATTATTTTGTTTTATATAGAGTAATTATTTAGGTTATTTTTATTGTCTATCGGAGAGCTTAGGCTATTTTAGGGGACCTTGAAGTTGCTATTTTACTTTGCAATTTCCAACTGCGAGTTATTTTTTTCTCCTATATTCATTCAACAATAGCATACCACATTGACCAAGCATTAGGTTAAAGTATATTTCATGAAACCTTGTTATGAAGTAGGAGCCAGATTTAATAAAACTTATTTAAGCAATAAAAACGATATTTTAAATTGTAATGATAACATACAGTTTAATTATTTCGTAATTTTAATAAACAAAAATCGTTTACACTATATTTCGTACTTAATTTGGTAAATGTTCACAGTCTGTACATCCATTTGATAATGTTTATATTCGAAACAATGTCAAAATAAATAAATCGAGGGGTTTTCTTTAAAAACAAATCTCTTCGTGGACGTAAAACATTGTCCATGGATGAAATGTTTTGAAGATGAAGTAATAAAAAGACAAGAGATTATTCCAGGTGAACTGCCTCCCCGGCAAATGTCTACATCTCTTATAAAATCACGTTTATTTGGTCAAAAAGCATGTCATTATAAAAATCTCCTAAAGAACTGATTTTTTTTAAATTTAGATTTATCTACTAATAAATAAATGTCTTGCTTTCTCTACATTGTACAAATATCAGTACAAAATTTTCAATCATCAATTTAAACTGTTTCCGCAAGTGTGTTTTTATTTATCACGATCACTCTATATACAAAGAATCAAAATAACGGTTTTAGGGACTCTAAACTAACAAGTATTAGAGAAGTATTTAGAGATGAAAACTGATTACAAAAACTCAGATGTTCAGCCATCAGTAAAGCTAGAAACTGAAATTTGACCCCCATTAACATTAAAGGCTTTGAAAATGATACCATATCGGCACAGTGATATGTGAAGCATGTTCGGTTCACAAGGGATTCCATCTGATACACAAGGAATGCATAACATCCAATCGGATATCTCAGTGATGTAGGGCCTAGCGTTGACACCACTCTATCCCAGTAGTCACGTCAATATCTTGATGGAATTGAGTTTGTCAATATTTTATTAGTCTCTATATTTTTGTTAAGTCTAACCACTGTGTCAATAGTTAATCTTTCATAAACAACCATCCGAAAAAAAATCTAAAATATAAGACGAAATGAAAAACGTTAGAGAAATAAACTAACAGCCAGCGTCACTTCGTGACTTAAAAAACCGTGATATATTTGAATTAATTTACAATTTTCTATTGCAAATCATATCAAAACTCAAAATATAATGTAAGTTGTTTTTATCTGTACATTTTACACAAACAACATTACAATACAGGGTTATTGATTTTGATTATAAGTATTACTGGGTTAATTGTTTAACGACTATTTTAGTTGGTACCATTGGAAAGAAAAACTCATCAAGTTTCTTTTAAATTGGTTTGGGTGCATATCAGCTGTTTGTCAAGTCAATCGTTGTAATTGTTGTGTAACAGCTGGATTTGGAAACAGGAAAGCTTTTTGTGTGTTGGGTTACCACATTTAATCTGTTTTTGGTGTGCAACGACACTTTAGACCAGGTTTAATGAAGATACAACTAGTAATGTGGACAGACATACTGTAATGTCAATGGGGCTCAGAGAACCCACACGCTAACATTGAGCACGTGCGGGAAAGTTACTGTGTTTTGTGCTGTCGCTTACAGCAAAGTGTACGGGCCTTTTTTCTTCATTAAAAACCCGGTAAATGGAATAATGTTCTTGGACATGGTGACAACATGACTTCTTCCGCAATTAGAACAAGACTCTGTAAATTTCATTCTGTAATTGGATGTCGAACCTCTAAATTACCACCTGGACGCTAGGACTGAACTTCACAATGATGCCTGAGGGATGGATCGGAAGCGGTGGTCCGAATGATGACACACTCCTGAATTGGTCTCTTAAGATCTCCAGACATCCTCTTGTGATTTTTTCTTGTGATACATCAAAGATAACGTGTACACTCCACCGTCACCAGATCCTGATCCAGATACCTGAGATCCGGCAACGGATTACCAGTGCTATCTTAACAATGGATCAAGACACTCTGATCAAAGTTTAACAAGTGCTTGACTATAGTATTGTCATTTGTCGTATAGCAATGTTCCCATATTGAACATTTGTAGTTCTATGAACCTGGGACAAAACTTTTTGAGCTTTTCATGAGTTGAAACCATTTTTTTCTTTGTATAACGAATATAATTATTATATTAGCGAATTTCCCTATAGGGAAGTAGCTATTACCGTAGGTCTCATGGTAAGACCTAAGCCCGGGACCGATTTACTTTTTCATTTTAATGTCCCCAGAGGTCAAAAACACCATTCGTTCAAATTTTTATATATCTATATATAGATATATATATATATATATATATATATATATATATATATATGTGTGTGTGTCCATCCGCACGATAACTTGAGTAATTTTTGTCCGATTTTGATAAAATTTGGTTTGAAGGTGTAAGGCGGGATAAACTTGAATGAGTTCGCGAACCAGCATGATCGGACTATGGGAACGGGGGTTTATGGGGGGTTTTATGGGGTAAAAATAGGTTTTTCCCATTTTTGACCCTAAAAACACAAAATTTCACAATTTATTTTTAAACTATTTTGTAGAGCTTAAAAAAGCAAATAATTTAGTATATTGAAGCATTATAATGCGCCTAATTGTTACGGAGAAAATTCAAAAAAATTGTAATTTTAAAATTCCCATGTTATTCTTATGGAGAATAAGTCAACTGTTGTAGTTTGCTTGTTTATGAACATATTTTGATAAAAGTTGGAAAATACATTAATTTCTTACTAAACCACAGTACCTTTTAATATTCTACATAAAAAAAAAACTTTTCTACCCTCCCTGTTGCAGCAAACCTAAGTACTCATTAAACTAATTCTGTTTAAATAGGGAATAAATGTGATATTTTTAAGGAGACAATTTTTAAATCCAACCAGGCAAATGGAAATTCGCTAAGTCTGCAGGTTTGCTGCGGCGGGGGTATTTTATTTACGCTTGGAACCATGAACATAATCATCTATATATATAATTCCGTAAGTCAAATTTTTGTAAAGAAATTGTGAGTGACTGGATGACCGTAGAAGGATGGGAGGGGTCTTATTTTAAAGGTCTTGACGTGAATTTTGAGGGAAAACTATTCATTTTTCTTATTTTTTTATTCAAAATTATATATAACGTAAAATGTTCTCCATAAGAATAGCATTAGAAGTAATTTACTGCTGATTTCTGTTTACTTCAATACAGCTGATCGTGCTATATCTTGAAACCAGTGATCAATACACGCATTTGGTTTACTTTTAGCTAGTCAACTATGAAATGTATACTATAATAAAACTGAAATCTTGAAGATTAATCGGAAAAATGTCTGCATTCTTTGTTTATATTTAAATCATATAGGCCTACTCAAGTTTCATTTTTTCATGCTTTTACGCTATTTTCATGTTAAAGGAATAAACGACATAGAATAAATATTCTGTATAAATAATCAAAGAGTCAAAATTAAATCTAACTTCTGTTTTGTTTTTATTTTTAAATCATATGTTCAAGTTTATTTTAAATGATGTTGTTTTCTTTATATTTCTACACATTTTAAGGTTAAGGTTGTGTTAATATATACAACTAAAATAACCTATAAATGTTATTGGTTCTAAAATGGTGTATTTGCATTCCTTCGTAAGTAAATATTTTTTTAGTGCAGTGAATATACAACGTAGAGTAATCATATTCGATCATACTTTTATAAAATCACCAGGGATTCAAGATGTTTTGGTATGTAGGCTGCTGGATATATATTCTTTTCATTTTTAATATAAACGCCAGGGGAATACCACAAAGGCGGGGAACTGTTCATAGGAATGACAGTGTGCGTAGAAGAGCAAGAGTAGATAATGACGAACTTAATCAAGATATGTTACCACCCCTTTTTAGGAGACCCATGGTAGACGAGAGAAATGTAAATATTCATGATGCAGGATTACTGGACCAAGAGTGCATTCAAATGTAGTGCTCTTCATTTTAGAGAAGAACTAACGAATAATCATTTTATGACATGTTGCCATAACGGACTTATTAACCTTCCTCAGCCAAAAACTAATGTAGAACTTAAAAATTTGTTTGAAGAGAGCCCACAACTGTATAAATTCATTCGACAATACAACAGTGCGATGGCTTTTGTTTCTTTTTCAGCCAGTAAGAAATATATTCCAGGAAAAGGACCATACTGTTTCAAAATTCAAGGACAGATTTATCGTTCAATATCAGATTTGCTGCCTCCACATGATGAAGACCCCGTGTATGGCCAATTGTACATTATTGACACATCAACAGCAACAGAAATTTGTCAAAGGCGTCGAGAAAATAGTGACTTAAAACCTGAAATATTGTCAAAACTAGCTGAAATTCTATTAGAAAATCCATATGCACAAATTTACAAAAGAGCTTCGGAAGAAATGGTTGTACAAGGTGACAGTGAATTAGAACTTAGGTTTGTAGACAGGATAAATATAGATCGTCGTAGGTATAATAAGCCTACTGCAGATGAAATTGCAGGCGTCTTCAATTCATATGAAGGCGAACCTCCAATTAATTTCTAAAATTCCAAACAGGGAAGCTTTTATTTATCCTCATTAACAACAAGACCAAAGCTACCTTAGTAAACCAGTATTTATTCACAAACAATGATATGTTTGCTGCCTTTTATGTTAAACCACTGGAGTGATTCAAATTATTTATTGAAAATGACATCAACAAAAGCAAACAAAGAAGAACAACAAACTGTTTTTTACACAAAAGATATGGTGTACAGGGATGCCTATTCTGACACATAGATAATGTTATTCTGAGTTTGTTTAAATACCGGAATTGCAATATGTTGTTTTACATTTGAGCTTTTCAGGGACTTATGTCCCTACAAGCCACTAGTCTATATATATAATTCCGTAAGTCAAATTTTTGTAAAGAAATTGTGAGTGACTGGATGGCCGTAGAAGGATGGGAGGGGTCTTATTTTAAAGGTCTTGACGTGAATTTTGAGGGAAAACTATTCATTTTTCTTATTTCTTTACCATAAATTCGCAACAGAATAAAACTTTTCCCATTAAAACAACATGGGGTTTAATTTGTTTACATCTTTTGAAATTAAAACAGCTGTGCCACAGATTTTAAAACAGTGATCAATGCACGCATTTGGTTTACTTTTAGCCAGTCAACTATGAAATGTATACTATAATAAAACTGAAATATTGAAGATTAGTCGGAAAAACGTCTGCATTCTTTGTTTATATTTAAATCATATACTCAAGTTTCATTTTTTCATGCTTTTACGTTATTGTCGTGTTAAAGGAATAAACGACATAGAATAAATATTCTGTATAAATAATCAAAGAGTCAAAATTAAATCTAACTTCTGTTTTGTTTTTATTTTTAAATCATATGTTCAAGTTTATTTTAAATGATGTTGTTTTCTTTATATTTCTACACATTTTAAGGTTAAGGTTGTGTGAATATATACAACTAAAATAACCTATAAATGTTATTGGTTCTAAAATGGTGTATTTGCATACCTTCGTAAGTAAATTTTTTTAGTGCAGTGAATATACAACGTAGAGTAATCATATTCGATCATACTTTTATAAAATCACCAGGGATTCAAGATGTTTTGGTATGTAGGCTGCTGGATATATATTCTTTTCATTATAAGTACTGTAATTAATATGAACGCCAGGGGAATACCACAAAGACGGGGAACTGTTCATAGGAATGACAGTGCGCGTAGGAGAGCAAGAGTAGATAATGACGAACTTAATCAAGATATGTTATAACCCCTTTTTAGGAGACCCATGGTAGACGAGAGAAATGTAAATATCCACGATGCAGGATTATTGGACCAAGAGTGCATTCAATGTAGTGCTCTTCATTTTAGAGAAGAACTAACGAATAATCATTTTATGACATGTTGCCATAACGGACTTATTAACCTTCCTCAGCCAAAAACTAATGTAGAACTTATAAGTTTGTTTGAAGAGAGCCCACAACTGTATAAATTCATTCGACAATGCAACAGTGCGATGGCTTTTGCTTATTTTTCAGCCAGTAAGAAAGATATTCCCGGAAAAGGACCATACTGTTTCAAAATTCAAGGACAGATTTATCGTTCAATCTCAGATTTGCTGCCTAACCATGATGAAGACCCCGTGTATGGCCAATTGTACATTATTGACACATCAACAGCAACAGAAATTTGTCAAAGGCGTCGAGAAAATAGTGACTTAAAACCTGAAATATTGTCAAAACTAGCTGAAATTCTATTAGAAAATTCATTTGCACAAATTTACAAAAGAGCTTCGGAAGAAATGGTTGTACAAGGTGACAGTGAATTAGAACTTAGGTTTGTAGACAGGATAAATAGGCCTATGGATCGTCGTAGGTATAATAAGCCTACTGCAGATGAAATTGCAGGCGTCTTCAATTCATATGAAGGCGAACCTCCAATTAATTTCTAAAATTCCAAACAGGGAAGCTTTTATTTATCCTCATTAACCATAAGACCAAAGCTACCTTAGTAAACCAGTATTTATTCACAAACAATGATATGTTTGCCGCCTTTTCATGTTAAACCACTGGAGTGATTCAAATTATTTATTGAATATGACATCAACAAAAGCAAACAAAGAAGAACAATAAACTGGTTTTTACACAAAAGATATGGTGTAGGGATGCCTATTCTGACACATAGATAATGTTATTCTGAGTTTGTTTAAATACCGGTATTGCAAAAAGTTGTTTTACATTTGAGCTTTTTAAGGACTTATGTCCCTACAAGCCACTAGTTTGCTATAACCCTGTAATTTAGTTGAATTCGCAAAAGAAATCACCAACTGTAACGATAACACCACTTTCATATGGATGTAAAAAATTATCATGGCCACCTTCTTTTATGTAAACAAATGTAAACTTGAAAAAGTTCAGATGATTGACAACAGAACTCAGCACAAAATCTCAAACTTTAAAAGCCTATAGAACGAAGGCTTTCACGGGATATCATTAAAACCCACAAAAGGCAAATCTTGGTGATAAGAGTTTTCAATTTATACCCAATATGCCTATAAAAATAAATATTTAGGGGTCGATTTGCTGAATACGAAAATCCAACAAATTCTTTTAATAATACGCGTATAAATGCTGATCTAGAAAATATCTCAAAGCGGTGTTTCAACATTAAACACAGAAATAAAAGGGAAAATTATGTTTATTTACATAATACAAGAAGTTGGCTAAACATTTTCCACAGTGTGGGTGGTTGGAGTGCACTGGAGCGACGCATCAATGGCTAGAGGCGGTTTAATTATGGAAACTTTCAACAGTCAGAATATGTGTTACATTAGAACGGATTACGTAATTTTCTACTAACAAATGTTTTATAATAAATATTACAATGTTGAAACCTGAAAACCATTAGTAGGCTGAATGATGGCAGTATAGCAGAAAACCACGAGTTGGGTGGTAAATGGATTTTGGATTAATTCGTAAAACTTAACAATAAGACTTTAACAGCCATAATAAGTATAATTTTGCATGTTAGTGCAACTCATCACGTTTTTATTTACCATCAAGATATACGGGACCTGAGCAATTAGGCTATAAATAATACAATTCAAGGGCTAAAGGCTCCTACACCATTTGAAAATGAACTAACGCTATAGCAAGAGTGGAGGGAAATTTTAAACCATTAACAGTTTAGTTGTGTGTGTGATTGAGTTTGAAACTTTTTAGTGGAAACGTGGTGGTGGTTAAGTGTTCGAAACCCTTTGCCTCCAATAAAAATGTTAAGTTATTTGATATTTCTGAATGCATTGTTACATTAATTTTCTCAAAGGAGTTGGTGTAGGGTGATACGTAAAACGAAATAACGGAACAGGGTGGGTTTAAACCCTAACCACCAATTTATTAGTTTACTGTATTCTAGGGATGACTTCTTCCGAATAAACAGATCTTTGTTATTCCTACTGTATTGCTTAACTAGTCTCCAAACTCAAAACTAATATAATATTTTATGTTCCGGGCTACAAAGGCAATAACACAATATTATCACGGATTGTTGCAGAGCAAACTTAAGTGTTACAAACAGCCGACATATGACTTATTTGATTCCCTCCACTGACAACAGAGAAAGTGTCACAACTTTGGTAGTGGTCTCAAGTTGAACTGGTGATTGATCATGGACGACAATGTTTGATTACAAACTGAAACTTTACCAATTTTGTGAAAATACCCAGACTGTGAACAGATGCGCTTCAACAAACACTGAATATTCCTATTTAATACTAGCGATTTGTTCAATAAATTTCATAAAACACTGATTACCTTTGTCAAGCAAAATGTATTTTAGAGAAAACTTGATGGTCGGGGTTTTGTCTTAATTTATTGAATGACATTCTCCCTAAAAAATAGTTCATTCCCTTCAACAAGTTTTATAAGGGATGATACAATTGGTGCAACAGTTGGTGTTGAAAATTAGAAACGCACCTCTTGAAAACTTAAGTAGCTTACATTGAAATATATCCTTCCTATTCACTTATATGAGCAATGTTTGCTTGTATATTTGCTTGGACAAAGATCACGAAAACAACTTCATAAATGTCCTTCAAATGTTGGCTAAAACACGTGTTTACTGAAGTTAAATCTGCCAACAAAAAAATAAATACGTAAAAAATTAGTAAATTGAAAATCAATTTTTTTTACATTCGTATTATGGGTTGGTAAGTAACCATGTTGATTGAACAAAATGACAAGGAAAAGGTAAACAAAAGACTTTCAACATGTGTTTATAGCAAGCCATCTACAGTACACCGGCAAATATCAAAACACAGTACAAACGGAAAACATAAGTTGTTACTATTGAGCAAAGATTACACTGAAGATATAGGGGTAAACAAGTGACTCTCCAGCTGTCTTATTACTGACTTTCCTGCTGTACATCAGACATGAACATCTTTAAGTCTCAAACATTGTATGATTGTAGCGTTACTTGAAAATTAATGAATAGTTTGACATAAAAGTAGGGATATGTTTTTAAATATGTGTTACGTAATAATTCCATTACCTTGAGTGGCCCCCGGGGTAATGAAAATAAAATTGAAGTTTTTAAAAAAGAATAGGAATACTTGAACAAAATTATTTTTACCTATAAGCATGACTATTGGATATATAAGTGATTTACAAAAATTATAATCATCCTACAAATATTGTAAGCATTTGTGTGCCAACATGATCCTATGCTGGAAACAAATATATCATATCAATTTTTAATCTGTATGTACCTATTTCTTTACTGAAATAAACTGTAATGATTGGTTTTAGTAATTTAAAATATGTTTAAATTAGGGGGAAAAGGCCAAAATAAAAAATGTAAACCTCTCAGTCACTCTGACAGTAAATACATCAAAACAATCCAGAAAAACACTTGCAACAAGTAACATAAACATCAAGTACTTAACCTCTATAATGACTGTCAACCGCTTATCTGTGGCCTACTCTTGACATTGTTCATTACGATAATGAAGACTCAATGTATGAGTGAAGTGTGACAATCAAGTGTGACTCGCTACATGCTGTGGTTGACTGACGTGATGGAGGGGACATTGAGGATCAACAACTGTTGTCATAATGATTACTAGGTAACAGGAAACTGTAGGTTTATTACCGGTTCGACGATATATATTTCTGATTTCACTACTATATTGATTTATATGTATAAGTATAAAATTAAATTTCCTGATTCGTTCCTTTTTTTTATTCCGAAACCTCGTGGTAGAAAAACGTTATAAATGGATGCCTTGTAAAGAGTTCAATGACATTTTTCTCCATCTAATTAAGTGGAATATGAATATAGTTTAACAAAAGATGTATTTGCAAAATAGTGAAGGTTGCATTTTTTCAAATTTTCTTCCAACTCATAACAGCCCCGAAAATTAAGTGAGAGTGTTAAAAATACTCTAGCAGTCAGAGGAAATGTTTGTTTTAAGGTCAAATGATATTTGTATGTAACCTATACAAATACAGTCCACTGTTTATAGACTACAATTGTAGACTTGGATTGAATCTATTGTGTTTTGTATTTAGCTGATGACGTCAGCGTGAGGACTGTACCAGACAGCTGGTATTGTATAAAAGGAACAAACTGTTATAGACATTATGTAACAATCTTTGACGTAACGCCATAACTATGATAGCTAAAGTAGTACCTAGACGCTATTGAAGGGTAATTAAACACTTTGTCATACGATATATTTTTTATCTAATTGATTTTTTAATGACTTCCAGGAAAATACAATATTATTCATAGTTACGTGAAATAAAAATATTGCATCAGTTATTTGTTTAATAATGTGCACTTTAACTTTTAGTTCTTTGACAAAATGGGATGTTGCTCTATGAATCGAACATTGATTGCACAATCTTAAATGTTATATTCATACAAACTTAAAAGATTAAATGAAATTATTTTAATATTTTATTTTATGATAACTAATATCTTTGACTATTTCTGACATTCAACTACCCACACTTTACTTTTTCACATGTTATTTTATATTCATATATAATTTAATATTAACTCCCTCGTATGGATTAACGTCCCGCACGAGTGAGTACTACGACTATCTGCAGTACTATCCGGAAAATTAGACCAATTCGTATATACCAAGACAAAAAAATGTGGTTCGGATTCCACTATAAACAGTAGGTCCCTTAGTTGCCATTAGCTGTATGGGCTAATTAATTAACAGCTGTGTCTAAGGAATATGTCGGCCTTAGTCACTAACAAGACTACAAGATCGCGCCACTCACCCTACACTCATCTCCATTCATTCTTGGCTTAAAATACCTACTTTGTATGGTTGCCGTTTCATTGAAAAATATTAAAGTATTAAAGTATTTGATATTTTAATTACAAAATAGATCCAGTACATCCTGTGTAGAGTTTAGCTGTTGCAGAGCCAACTATACCAAATAAAATAACATTTCCTTCACAGCTGGGATATACCAGTTATACCTATGTATATAAATATGAAATAAAAGCAAAGAATATCTTAGTTAGTCAATATTTGAACACTTGTTCATATAACGAGAGAGTTCATTAGGTTCAATATAGATCCAGAACAAACAACCGTATTTAACATTACGTAAGGTGAGGCAACGAAGCGTAATGTTCCCCATTTTGACCTTTCAAGGCATTAAAAGTAATCAATTACAATATTTATCATATCGATAAAAACACTCCTTAAAAGGTTTTATTATCAAGTTATTTTCCACTTCTCATTTTCTTTTTTAATGTATTAAGTGTAATGTGGATGGCTTTTTATAAATCCATGTTACAAGTCTTTTGTTTACTTTTACCTTGTTATTTTGTTCAACCAGCATAGTTACTTGGTAACCTATAACGCCAATGTTAAATTATTGTTAAATGAGTTGAGTAGCGAAATGCGAATTTTCCTGAGGTAGTTGCTGTCGTAAATCACGTTTTTTAGGCCAGAAATAAATTATTAACCAAATTTGAAGAAGATTTTTGAAGCCGTTTTCGAGATCTTTGTGCAAGCATACATACAGGCAAACATTGCTCATATAAGAGTGTGGGATATTTAGAAGGATGTTTAATAGAGAGTTATTTTTACTCTCCAACTTTACATTACGATTGGAAACATACTGAATGAAAATTAAATTGTATTGACTGGGATGACTCACTAATAATAAAGTTTCATTAATTTATTTACTTTAAAATTATAATCCTGAAAATTAAAGCTTATAACGATTCAACAGCATTTTAGCTTGTGACGATAATTTACTTACATAAATAGACTTTTCGTTAAGCAATCGTTTTACAAAATATTGATAAAGCTCAGTATTTTAGGTATTGAATTGGTAAAGCGCATTGTGAATGCGTATTTTGTTAGATAACAACAAAATAAAGGCGAATAAATGTCTTTGTGAAGGCAAAGATTTTGTCCTTTCAATGGAGTTGTATAACACATTCAGAACTGTCCTCCTTAACAAATACAATTTGCTTCTTTGTTAAGCAACAAGAATAGCTTTTTTGCATTCATTGTGTGAAGAGAAACGGAATTTTAAAAAAATGTATTCTGAATAACGAAATTTAAAATGTTTTAAGTATAGTTGCAAGAATAGGAAGAAGAATAATTTATAGTTTGTGTGTAGGTGTTGTCAAAAGAATTGGATAATAATATTTTTCATAAACAGTGTGTACGAAAAAGTAATTTACTCAATTCTTGTTACTTTCAAAATAACACAGGAATTGTAACAGAAAACTCGTTATATATATAGGTATACCTTGGCATAAACTCAAATAAAGGCTACCTAGGCTATTTAAATCTCGGTAAATAATACATAATCTTGTGGAGGACGCTGAATTTTTATTCCAGGATTAGTTTTGCCTACAGTGTTATTTGGAGGCTTCTGATTGGCTGACGGAACACCATTACCGCAACGTTACGGCTTGATGCCATCGGCCTCGGTGGTATAGTGGATAGAGAGCCGGGCTGATAAACTGAAGGAGCCCGGGTTTGGACCTCTTCCGTGGCATTATTTTTTTTTTGTCTTGGATTTTTTCACTATCAGCAAGTTTGAATGAATGAATGAATGAAAATGATTTATTTAGTCAGGCAAAGTTTGGTTGGTTTGTTTAGGTTATGACAGTTTAGTTTTATTATTAAAACATTATAATATTGAATTTGAGCCATTTATAGTTTTTTTTATGAACAGAACAATTTTTTTTCGATTAAACCTTCATTCGATTTTTTATTGTCAGCAAGTCTGGTTAGTTTGGTTAGGTTATGACAATTTTAATTTCACAATAAAAAATTATAAAATTGAATTTAGTCATTTATAGTCTTATTTTATGAACAAAACCAATTTTTCAAAATTAGTAAACCTTCATTATAGTCAATCAGAAGCTTCCAAATGACACTGTTGGCAAAACTAATCCTGAATAACAAATTGTGCGTCCAGGACGTCAGAAGTTACGATGTAAGATTCACACGATAATTAACAGTTGTGTCTTAGGAACATGTCGGCCTTTGTCACTGACAAGACTACAAGATTGCGCCACTCATCCTACACACATCCTTCACTCATATTCGGGTTAAAATACGCACATAGTGGCGTCCGGTTTTTACTCAGGGGAGGTATAGAAGAGGCTACGATGACAGCTGTGGGCTTCTTATTAGCTGAGGGAACGCCATTACCGTAACAAAACGGATAATAGCCATCGGCCTCGGTGGTCTAATGGTTAGCGTGCTGGGCTGATATACTGTAGGTCCCGGGTTCGAATCCCGCTGGTAACATTAACTTTTTGTCCAAGATGTTTTTATTATCAGCAAGTTTGGTTGGTTTGGTTCGGTTATTACAGTTTAATTTTATTATTAAGTCATTATAAAATTTTAATTGAGCAATTTCTAGTTTTATTTAATAAACAGAATTATTTTTCCGATTACTAAACTTTTGTTATATTATTTCTTTACCAGCAAGTTTGGTTAGTTCGGTTAGGTTATGATAGTTTAATTTTATAATTAAAAAATAATAAAATTGAATTTGAGGCATTTATAATTTTATTTTATGAACGGAACTATTTTTGCGATTAGTAAACCTTCATTGCCAAAGTGCTCTCTACTACAGCGCTGTTCACGGAGGAATTTAGAACTAAATGCCTCATTCGTACCTCCCCTAAGTCAGACCCGTGGCGTCCCCATCTTAAATAGTTTATAATTGAGTAGATTATATGTACATTGTTTCACGATGAACAATGTCTGTTTGGAAAACATAAAAACTATTTCCGTCTGAATATTGATAAACTGGCTATGAAAAAATAAGCTGATATGTAAAAAATTGACTAACTTAAATATCTAGCAGTTTGAAGAATGTGTAACAATTCAATATTTTCAGCAATATTTTTTTTTATAGAATAATTTAATTTCCACCATATGTTTTCATTTTATTTAAACGTTAATCCCTTTTCAAACCATATATAGTAATTAATTGTCCATGCAGACCAATAGGTAATCAATTTAATACAATATAATATAGAAATTTTCAAATAACCTAATATCATGTAAATATATAATAGCCTATAATTTTTGTAACAAAATTGCTTCAAAAATGGTTGATTATCGTCCCGAATAATATAGTAGAACGATTAGTATGGGAGTGTCACCATTATTATTTACACTGTGGAGCCACAAAATGTCATCAACTCTTATCAGAAACCTTCATTTTCAAAAATATGCGCCGGAGGATTAAAACTATACTTGCCTCATGTGATATTTGTCAACGCTGTAAATCAAATCCCCATCCAAATCGAGGAATTGCTCAAGGAGTTCAATGTCTCTACAAGAATGCTCAAGTTGCCGTTGATGTCATAGGACCCTTACCTGCCAGCCGAAGCAATGTGAAATACATCCTAATAATCATTGATATATTTACCAAGTTCGTAAAACTATACCCCATGCAACGTGCCACTACCAAAATTATCCTCTACAAATTATTTGACCACCACTTCAAAGAATTTGGATTTCCCAGACGCATTCAGTCGGACAATGCGACACAGTTTAAAAGTGAACTTTGGACGGAAACTTTAGAAAAACATAACATTACACCAGTGTACAGCCCCCTATACCACCCTTGTTATAATCTAGCGGAAAGACCGATAAAGGAAATCAAGAGATGTCTGAGAACTTATTGTTCACACCAACACCAAAACTGGGCAAGTTACATAACCGATATTAATAACTGTCTTAATGAAGTATGCCACGAAACCACAGGTTTCAGTCCAAATGAACTACAGTTGGGACATAAAGATTTAAAATTTTGGGAAAACTACATCAGAAATCCTTTTACTCCAAACATTCCCTTGGAAAGAAAACTATTCCTCGCTTCAGAAAGAATCCAATCCAAAAGGCAGAAAAGAGCGAATAAACGCAATCAACGGAAAAACCCTGTAACCCTTCAACATCGAAGAACTTGTGCTAGTGAAAAACCACCCCCTTTCCAATGCTGCATATGGTGAGACCGCCAAACTTTTCGAGCTCTTCGAGGGACCTTTCAAAATATCCAAACAATTAGGACATTCAACGTACAACGTTATCGACCTAATAGAAGAAAACGAATATGGACCCTACCACGTCTCTGCCCTCAAAAGGTACATCACCCCTCAAGATCCAACAAACCAAAATTCCCTCCAAACATGAAGAGTAGTGGTGCGATTAGTGCGTGCCTGTTGTGTTGAGTACAGTCGTCAGTCATAATAGAAACAATTCCCCTCCCCTTTCCCCATAAAACAATCAAATGAATGTATGTATATAGAACAGTAAACGAATCATTACATAATAATACATTTTAGGAAAATGATTTATAAAAAATAATAGGAGTTAGTGAAGGATAAAGACCTTGAAATCCATCTATGCTATATAGTTAGGAAACCCCTTTAAATATTGTGTTTTTTTAAATATCTCTCATTATGTTAGTTAGGATATTAATGTTTTGTTATGTTCATGTACTTCAAAGTAATAATTTATTGTTTTTTTTCTTTTCTTGTTTGTATGTTAGTTGTTATCAGTTTTAATCAGTGTAAATATTTTCATTGTTAGTTCGAAATGTCGTTAGTAATTTCATTATAACTCCATTTCTGCGGGGATTTTGTAACAATTCAATATTTTCAGCAATATTTTTTTTATAGAATAATTTAATTTCCACCATATGTTTTCATTTTATTTAAACGTTAATCCCTTTTCAAACCATATATAGTAATTAATTGTCCATGCAGACCAATAGGTAATCAATTTAATACAATATAATATAGAAATTTTCAAATAACCTAATATCATGTAAATATATAATAGCCTATAATTTTTGTAACAAAATTGCTTCAAATTCAATATAATTTTATTTAAATAACTTTTCAAAATTATAATTCAGCTCTCTAGTAAATGAAATGTGTTATAATATATATGTGTGAACAGTGGCCTATAATTTTATGTTATTAAGTCGGCATTGACATATGTGAGTGCAACAATACATCAGACCATCATCACTTCCAATAGAGCCAAGATAGTATGAAGATGCAAATTAGACACTACATATTTAATATTAAAATTTTATAAAGAAAAGTACATTATTCGGACAAAATTTGTGAAATTTGTTGAAAGAAGAACCATCCTTGTGACGAACATTTATAATTTACAACATCAAGAACTTTACTTCAAAGAAGACATCAATTTTGGTGAGATTACTCCAATAGACTTTTACCCCTTTGGAAGCCATTAAAACTTTTTTTAGGCCCAACCTTTGGACATTTGTACTCAAATTCAAAGTCAAGAACTTATAGAAGCTTAACCTATTAAAAATTATTATTAATTCAACCAATCTATAATTCGAACATACTTTATATTTTAAAACAAAATTTAATTAGGCTTATATCACAAGATTAATTTCAAATGCCGCTCGATCACCCCACCTGAGAAAGATCCTTGCAGTAGCCTAAATTATAACATTGAACTTAAATGATTAAAACCATTGTAATAGGCCTAGCCTAAAGTTTTTTTTTAAAGTAAATTCATTTCCCACTGTTTGTACAATTTATTGTGAACCCCCTTTTTTTTCTTTCACTATCAGATTTGTATAATAATTAATAAACTTAAGTTTCGATTTTGTACATGGAGTTTCCATTGTAGACCTAAGTTGAAGGTTGATTACAAAAATGGCGCACCAACGTATTGGCAACGAATTTAATCTTGTGATCCAAATGAAGCAATTTTGAAACCTTAGAACGAAGTTTGTTAGCAGTTAAGATAGAGAAATAACAACTCACAATTTAGTTAAAGAGATTTATTGAGTTAACATACCATAACTGTAAATAATATCCTTTTCCCTTTTGTGTAATCCCATGCCCCATAATTACAACTTAAGGTCCCGTAATACCATTCCCAACCCAATAATTATGACTGACACAGTTGACAACGTCCAAGTCCCCACTGACAATAATAACACTTCAACATTCACACAACACAGTTTGTTCGTAAATCCCGCACAACCCGACAACGTAATAACAGAACACGAAGACGAACAATCAAACAATCTACCCGGGCACAATAATAACGAACTTTTCACCGAGTTTAATAAAACCGAAGCAGAAGTAAACATGGCAGACGCCATTTCGCAAGCAGACACTGACACTGGAACTCGCCATCTTGAATGTCAAGGCCAACCGATGCCGATCTTCGCCGACGACAACACCCGAACGCTACCGAAGACTTCCGATGCTATCCCGTCTCCTTCTCCCTGCCAGCTGACTCTCACAAAGTTAAACAGTGACGTCACTGCACCTGTCAATGCCTCACCAACTAAGTCGACAGTCGTTACGGATGATTTTCAATGCAAATTAATCTCATTATTCGAATTGCTTGGAAATAAAATCGATAAAGGTCTTAATGAAGTAAAAAGCGACCTAAATGAAGTAAAAAGCGACCTAAATGAAGTAAAAAGCGACCTAAATGAAGTAAAGAACGAGGTCAAACACGAATTAAACGAGGTTAAAAATGAATTAAATTCTAAATTTGACACTTTAGCAGAAAATCAAAACAATATGCGTAAGGAGCTAGACGAAATCCGTGCTATCCAACAAGTACAGACTTTGGAACTACAACAAATTGAACACAACATAATTAAAAAGGTGTATAAACAGAATGACGAAATTAGAAAAGAAGTGTCCAATATTGTAGCCAATGAACGCATTAAGACCAATCAAATCATCACTGACGAAAGTCGCAAAATTGAAACCAAATTGACCCTAAATATCCATGAAACATCCCAGAACACTAAATCAGATTTAGAAAATTATGTAAATGTAAAAACAACTGAAATTAGAAATGAATTGGCACCGGTAGTCGAGCACAACCAAAATACAATTCGGCAAACAACAGAAACACTTAATCAAGTAACTAACCTCATACATGAACAAGAAGCTAGATTTACTAACATTAAAGTCGAGCTTGAACAAAAGCTAAAACAAGAAACCACTTTTCTAACACCTCAAATCCATGTAACTTGTGGAAGTTCAATCTTAACCAATGATTTGACTTTACCTAAATTCAGTGGTCGATCCCATAATCCCCCGGAATATCTAACACGTCTGAAGAGATATTACCAAAAATTACTTTCACGGCAAAGCACCGAGCAAAAACCCATCGAAACCTTAAAAGACGTTCTTGAAACAAGCCTTGAACACCAAGCTTCACGATGGTTTTCATTGGTAAAGAATGATTTGAAGTCATGGGAAGATTTTGAAACACAATTTATCTCGAAGTATTGGAATCGTGACCTTCAACGGGCAATCAAGCACAAAATCGAATCCGAACAATACAAGCCCAACGGAAAGTTAACTCGATCCGAGTATTTTATTGAACGAGTCATCACGCTACGATCCCTCACTCCAGCGCTGACTGAGGATGAAATAGTCGCTATTTTGTCAGACCATTTCTGCCCACTTATTCAAGACGCACGACGTGTGCAAAATGCAAGCAGTGTTTACGAGTTTGAAGCACTACTTCAACGACAAGATCTACACGACGCAGAGAAACGGCCTAAAAATAACTCCAGTCCATCACCATCCCACAATAACCAAAATCGAAACGATCGTCCTAATAACTACCATAACAATCGAAACTACCAGAACCGGCCCAGCTTTCAAGTTCAAAATCATTACCAGAACACTAATCCCCATACCTACAATCCAAAGACAGAAAAATCTCAGTACTATCAAAACCACAGGCCCCAACATAATCCAAGTTGGCAGCCAAGATATCCACCACCACCACAACAACAGCGAGGCAATGTGAATTACATGACGGTTACTCATAATCCTCAACATAACACGAATCAATTCCATGACCGTGAGTACCCAACATCAGAGCAAGTCCAAATGTGTAATTCAATTTCGCAAGTTCCTTCACAACACCGACCGCCTAACAGTACGACACAACAGTACAGCGGGCAGCTGCCTTTAAACGGGTAGGCGCTGTCGAAACTGCTGGTCTGTATACAACACTGCCAATTAACGACAACAATCTAGAATCTTCAGCGCCTGTAAATCAAATCGGACTAAACAGACCAAATAATCAAATAAATAATTACAACCAAAATAACATAGAACCTTTATATATTAACACAATTTGTTGTAACCGTGAATTCCTATTGACTGAAGAAACGATAGATGAACTTTGTACTAACAATTTTAAAGCAAACTGCCCAGAAATAAATGTAAAAATCAGTAATATTCCTATCCGTGCTTTAGTTGACACTGGTTCTAACATTACCTGTCTAAACGAAAATTGGTTTAATGAAAATAAACATAAATTAGCTGAATTTGAAGAACTCCCTGTTAGTAACACATTCATTAAAACTGCCACCGGAGAGAAATCTAAACGGGTATCTAAAATCTTATTGCTGCCATTTGAAGTGAATAATCAACCAACATACATACAAACTTTGCTTGTACCGCACCTAGTAAGATCATTAATTATAGGAACAGATGTTTTAAGCTTATGGGATGCACGAATCGACTTCGAACACAAATCAATAAATATAAATATTAATAATAATGATGTGAATTTGAAGTTCGGAGAGGTAACTATTGACGGAATATCTTGCTACATTAACTACAATACAAGTGAAACATACAGTTATGAAGATGATTTGATATATAATAATACCAATGAAATAAATACACAAAGGTACAGTTCACAAATAAGCAAAACTCAAAGCAGCATTTCACCAGAGATAGTCAAAAGTTCTCTTGCCGATAATCAGTTAATTAATGAAGAACAGCGTTCTAAACTTGAATCTCTAATACTAAAGTATAAAGATGTCTTCTCAGACGAACCAGGAGTTTGCAACAAATACAAGCATACTTTAAAAGTTGAAAATCCTCAAAATTTTAAGAAGAAATCATACCCAGTTCCCATTGCTCATCAAGATAAAGTCCTTCAAGAAATCGAACGAATGGAAAGCTTAAACGTGATCGAAAAATGTTACAGTACTTTTGTAAACCCCATTATACCAGTCATTAAGAAGTCAGGAGAGATCCGCCTGTGTTTAGATGCGAGAAGCATAAATCAAGTAATTGTCCCTGATTACGAATGTAACCAATCCGTAAACGAATTATTAGCCAGATGTCCCCAACGCTAAGTTTATAAGCAGTATAGACCTTACTTCTTCTTATTGGCAAATCCCATTGTCTGAAGAGTCAAAACAATACACCGCCTTTCAATTCAACGGGAAGACCTATCAGTACAAAGTAACTCCGTTTGGCGTATCAACGTCGCAAGCCGCTTTGGTACGAGCTCTTGACCAAGTGTTCGACGAATCAGTGAAAGACTTTACTATGATTTACATTGACGACATTTGTATAGTATCGCCCGATTTTGAGTCACACTTAACTCATCTAAATTACATTTTCAACAAACTAAAAGAAGCTAACATGACCGCCAAATTCTCCAAATCCAAATTTTGTCAAAGTTCTGTCCCCTTCCTTGGATATACCCTCACTGAGAGCGGTTTAGAAATGGATCAGAGCCGAATCAAGCCTATAATAGAATTCCCCACACCTAAAAATAGAACCGAATTGAAGTCATTCTTAGGATGCATTAATTATTATAACAAGTTCCTCAACAAATACTCCAGTACTGTTTACCCCCTTTTACGGCTCACTTCAAAGAAGAATAAATTCATATGGACGAAAGAAGACGATAAGACCTTCCAAGAAGTTAAAAACCTCTTCCTTAAAACCAATGTTCTTTTTCACCCAGATCCCAAGAAGACGTTCCATCTGCAAACTGACGCTTCCGATGTCGCTATTGGTGGACATGTATATCAATACTTAGACAGCGGGGATAAAGCTGCAATTATGTTCCTGTCTAGGACATTACAACCTGCCGAGCAGCGGTATACAACAACAGAGAAGGAACTTTTGGCAATCGTTTACTGTCTGCAGAAAATTAGATACATAGTATTGGGCTCAAAGTTAAATATTATCACTGACAACCATGCGGTTACTTTTCTAAAAACATGCCACTTAAGAAACAATCGGCTTACAAGATGGATTTTGGCCATTCAAGAGTTTGATTTTAACATCACACATTGTAAAGGAACTGAAAACATCACTGCCGACACTTTGAGCAGAATCACACCAACCGACAGCAACTTCCCAAATTCACCAACAGAACTCACATTAAATTATATCCAACGAATCCAGGATCCTGAACTACAACATGAACTTCAAAATTTGTCCCATCATCAATCAGAAGACCACCACCTACAACCGCTCTACCAAATTTTAAGCAATGGACCAGAACATCCTGATCACCAACACACTTCCCAAAATTACAGGCTACATA